>NW_026867841.1:0-211329 GCF_020745735.1 Hemiscyllium ocellatum
GATTCGGAAGGTAAGTGGAATATGCTGTTTGTGGCAAGGGGTATTGGTTTAATTGTAATATTTCACTGTATGTACAGGGCATTGCTGAGACCAATCAGATACATGGGGAAGTTTGGATCTCTAAACTAAAAAATAAAACTGGATACATTCTTTCAAAAGTAGTTCAAAGATGCTTCCCTTTACTCATTCCTGAAATGAAGGCCTCTTGTTATCAGGAATTATCTGTTTGGATCTTAGATGAGAAATCTTATTGAACCACGATTTTCAGAGACGTCGTTCAGCTGGATACATATTTTTCTCTGTTTAAGAAGAAAAGCTAGATAATTTTTTTTTGAATGAGATGCATTGGTATTAACACAAATATTATGAAGATATCAACCCATTTTTAAAAAATTAACGCGATGCATATGAACATCTCATCAAATCATAAAAGGCACATTATTTTCTTTTGCTAATGAAAGGCACTGTGCACAACAACAGCAATGATGCTGCATACAAACATACAGTCTATTATCATCCATTCCAGAGAATGTACATGGAAGTGTACATGGTCCAGTTTGGTTTTCAGTTGACATTCTTGTATTTTTCTACACAGAGACGGGAGAAAAATATTACTTGCTTCAGAAGCAGCAGCCAATTGGTCTCTCTCTCTCTCTCTCTCTTCTCTTATTGTGTTCTGCCTGAAAACAAGGCGTGAGAGCAGAAAAAATCCGAGCCATCTTTACCACTCGTAAAGGATTCCTGATGAGGATCATAGGAATCTCTGTACAGCTCGAGAAAAAGGAATTCAGCCAATCCAACTGTTCCAGGAAGAAATCCGCATTCCCAACATTTGTGTGAGCAGAATAAACTCAAAGTCAGAAAAACATTTGCGACACTCTATCATTTTCCATTTGTTCACAGTTCAACTTACTGTGTCAGATTTTTGTAGAAAATTACCCAGTCCGATACCGATATCATTGGACACAGCACTCAACTGGTACATTTAAAATTTGCTTTCACCAATAGAGGAGTGGGAAAAGACATGAGTGACCCTCCAACATTGGTCAGAACACAAACAAGAGATTCTCAAAGTGTTGGTAAGGTGTGAATTCCTTCCACAGAAGATTGTGATGCCTGGATATTTCCATGTGTTCAAAATTGTCTATTTAAGAATATTTGAAAGACAAATGAATGTAGGGAAATGATACCATGACAGAAAGTGTTGCTGAGACCTTAATCTGATCAAAGTGCATGGTAGAGCCTCACTCAGAGATGACTCAAAAATGCTTTGCTCTCTCTGATTAAACATGCAATAACAGTACATCCAGGATAATTACAGCCGTTTACTTTGAAATTACAGAAAATGAAAACAATAAGGACCAGGAATAGTTAATTCGGTCAGTCAAGCCATTGTATACAATCAGACTGACTACTGTTAGCATTTATCTTCCTTAATGGCCAGTTCTTCACAATCCTGAGCTCTCTGACAGGTCAAAGATTCATGTACACCTCTTTAAATATTTCAGTGATGTAGCTCCCCTAACTCTCTAGTCCAGATAATTCCTGACATTGATTACCTCTGTGAGAGGAAAAACACTCTCTACACATACACCGTCACCTATTGATATGAACAAGAGGTGAACACAGGGGCTCAGGAAAGAGTGAATGACCTTGATATCAAGGCAGTAGTCGACTGAGGATGTCATCGGGACCACCTACTTATTTGAGCTCAATGAGAATCAGGTCTAACCTTCCCTACTGGTTGGGTCTTTCAGAGCACAAAGGAAGATGTTTGTGGTCGGTGGCCGACAATTCCCAGACATCTCTTCAGGAGATCCTCAAATTAACTTCCTCAGCACAAACATCTTCATCTCCTTCGTCAATGTGTATGCCCCCATTCCGGGGCTCCCATCTATCTCAAGATCAGAAGCAGGGTGATCACTGAAGATCACACAATATTCAGAACAATTTGTCCCCCCTCAGCTCCTGAACCGGTCTGTGTCTATATTCAGCAAGACCCAAACAACATTCAGGTTTGTGCTGTTAAAGTGTCGGTAACATTCATGTAACAGCACGGCCAGACACTGCACATTTCCACAGTTAAAAGAGGAGCTCATTCAGCACCTCAAGCTGGTTACATGGATATGTGGAAACCATTCAGCCCATCGAAATGACTGAACAAGAAGAGGGACAGCCCATTCAATCCCCTGTGTTCCACAGGAAGAGGAGGCATCTAGTCAGTACATTGAGCTGTTGTTAAACAGGAACAGGCAGAGTCCAGTAAGACCCCTAAACCATGTTCTATAGAACCAGGAGGAGACCATTCACCCCTCGAGACACTTACATAGGAATAGGAGGGTGTCACTGATGCTCTATCCTGGAAACAAATGGAGCAGATACTGCACTCACAGACGGCTCACGATGTTCCTCGTGGCTCCATTGCCTGTGGGATAACATTATACTGTAACGTGTTTTGCCGGCAGTGAGGAAGGAAGCCAAATGTTTTGTGCCAAGCCTCAGGAGGCATCTTCCATCTCCAGGAAGACAGACCCATGTTCTCCGTGGGGGTCAGAAGCTGGTGGGATAGTTAACTGTTTTAGAATGAAGGTATTGTGGCTCCTGTCGGGATGGTGGATAACGTGAAGTTCTATGTATGATCACACACCAAATGCACTGTATTAATGTTGGAAGAGTTTAGGTAAAGATGGCCCTCTCTCTCTCAATCGAAATGGGAGTGGCGTGGAGTGAGAGGGACGTTTCAGAGTCTTTTAAGCCATCGAGAATCATGTAAACCAAGTAAGAAAACATGGAACTTATCACCGTATTAGTTCTGTTTGGAATATAATGAGTGACTGTCCATCCACATACGGTTCAATGCAATCATCTCTCATTCTTCAAAGTGCTACAGATTAACCTTAAGCACTCCCGATGGTACAATCATCAACAATGAGTCTAGTGAACTCCATTACACTCTTTCTGCCAAGAGGATTATTCTTATAAAGGAGAGAAAATCTGTGCACAATACTCCAAATACTATCTCAACAACACTCTAGGGTTGATCACACTAATTCTGTTCCCTCACTAGATGTCTCAGCTTTTTTCCTGTGGTATAAAAAACATTCCTTCTCACTACACTGCGAATGATGTGGTATTTTGAAGTTTATTACATCTTTGCGTCAGTCATCACCAGAGGTGTCGATGGAGATGTATATCACGTTCAGAGGGAGACTCAATCAGAAAGAATTCACTTGAACAGGGAATGGTCACCTACCTGAATGGAAATTACTTGCAGGAACATGGAAATCAGGCAGAGAAAGGAGCTATCTTTCCTGTTGTTCTGCTCTCATGGGATGTGTGCAGCCTGGTCAGGCCAACATGTTATGCTGATCTTGAACTGAGTGGCTGTTTCAGCTGTTGCACAGGATAATAAAGAGTAAACCACATGATGTGGGTTTGCAGTCACACAGAGACCTGAACATGGAAGGATAACCCATTGCCTTCTCTACAGGACATGAGGCAAACAGATAGGCTTTTGTTTAAAACAAGTGGTGATGATTTCATTTGCATTCCATCAACTTCCTTCATGAGACACAAAAAGATTATTATTCTGTGCCGCTTGATGATGAGTCAATGACTTGACCACCATGCACTGTCTGTCCATCTGACAGATTCTGTGGAGAAGACAAATAACCATCTCAAGTGCAAATATGTTGTGATGGAAGCAGAGTTAGAAGGGATTTGAAACGGTTAAATCTGGATTTACAAAGGCACAAATGATGGATTATTCAGCAGTTCATTGAGGCTGAGAATGTGACTTAAATATCCTGATAGTGGTCCTGGGTAGGATTGGTGAGTGGGGACAATATGTAGAAATGTGATATATGAATGGAGAAAAAAGATAATGGAGTTTCAGGAACAGTCTGGTTTCTCCTCGCGTATTGTTGAGTAAGTTGTGGATAGTAATTTGCTAGTTTTAATCAGTAAGGAATAAATTTTTTGACTGGATCTGAAAATGATGACTTCCAAATTTTAAAATTTGAATATGAACAGCAATTCAGTTCAACTCGTTTAATGGACAGATGGAATGACTTACCAGGAACACCAACTATAGCGAGGATGGGATAGTAACCACCTTGAATAATCCAAAGGATATCTTCGATCCGTGATGCTAATGATATCCAAGGCTGAGAAAGATAGTAAAGACCCAAGGATAAACTCCTGTCTGTTGTAATATTCCAGTCGAAGGTTCTCACATTCTGATCCATTAATTGAACGTCCCAGTCTAATGTTCTCAGATTCTGATCTCTCCTCCTCCGTCTCTCGAGCTGCTGATCCCTGTTAGTCCAGTCGATGATGCTCCGCCCATGCTGGGATAACACAATGAACCGAGTCCTTAATTAATAGAAGAGGCAAACCCTCCAGTGACACATCTCGGATCCACAGAGACTGACATCAATCACAGTCACTGAACAAATAGCTCCAGCCAACGCCTTTCAATTCAATATTGTTTTATTCAAATTCAAAACAATGATTCAAACTGTCATTTTCTGGATGGGCAATGTAAGGGTGACTGATAGATCTTGAGGCTGGTAGATCAATTGAGTGTAACCCTTCAATCTGCCTTGGATGCAGGTGAAATGCCGTAAGTTTATCAGAACTTAAACGTGCTTCTCTGTTTATAAATGGAAACATACATCCTGGAACTATAGACCAAGCATTATAATTTCAATAAAACATTGAGCAATTTTTATAGTTCATGATCTGAGGGGAATGTGTGTCTGAGAAACGTGAGGTTATAACAGACAAATGGCATGAAACTTTTAACAGAGAATTGAACGTGACAAATGCAATTCAGATTGTTATTCCAGTTTTGGAGAGAGGCAGATGAGGCCTGTGCTATTGATGTTATCGAAGTTCGTGAACTGTGATGAAGTGTCATTTACTGGACTTCAATGACAGTGTGATTATGGCATTGTGGAGGAGACACACCATAAAGAGATGTGGGGGACATGGCAGTTCAGACATGAGGGAGGGACAATAATATTCCCCAGTTATCAGTATTGGAATGTTACCCTTTATAACTCATATGCAGAACAGATTCAAGGATACATTTAAAGTGAGGAATGAAGAATAAAATCTGTTTATTGAAAACAAAATACAGCACAAAATAATTTTTTGTCCATACAAAACTATGGAAAGTACAAAGAGATAAGATACACTGATGATATTGAGCGACATAAATTGAAGTGTGTATTACAAAACCACGGAAG
This sequence comes from Hemiscyllium ocellatum, assembly GCF_020745735.1. Taxonomy (NCBI): domain Eukaryota; kingdom Metazoa; phylum Chordata; class Chondrichthyes; order Orectolobiformes; family Hemiscylliidae; genus Hemiscyllium; species Hemiscyllium ocellatum. The sequence continues at coordinate 5,253 of NW_026867841.1, forward strand.
TGGTGTCCAATCTTTCTCGATCATTATTTGGCCCACAGCTGAGATGCTGATTTCCCCTCTGTCAGTGATCCACCTCATTGAGATTCTCTGGCGCAGTATCCAGTATCGAGCAGGATTCTCAGTTCCTGCTGCTGTTCACCCAGTCTATTTAAATTAAACCACCTTCTCATTGCAAAAACAAAAATCGCTTGGCCTTTTGCACTCTGTTTAACTGTCAGCAACTCAGCTCTGTGATATTATTGAAGATAAATGCTCTGGGACCACAGCCAGTATTCGCACAGTGCTCACAGGGTATGGCACTAGATAAAGGCCTTGCAATCTGTGAGAATTTCTAAATAAAACTTACATTTTCTGTCTGTTCCTGTCTATCTCTGCTGTCTTCTGATCTATCCAACTCACCCTCGTTTAACATCCTCCAATCACTCCCTGTTTCCAAATTGTACAGCTTGATGTTCGACTGGGACAAAACAACTATTATAGGACAAGCCAAACAGAGAACAGCCAGGGACTCTTAGAGGCATGACACTCATCAACAGATTCTATTATCAAACACATCGACCTGGACCCAAAATACCGGCCACTTCAGCGGACAGCTGGAACTGACAACCGGAATGGCAGAGACAAACCACTACAGATGCAGGAGGAAATATCACAGACGCGCTTCACAGGAGGTTCCCAAGCACTGAGGATGACCCTAGACAGGGGACTAAACGTTTGCAACACAAATTCCCATTTCGGCGAACAGAACCACAACAACGAGCACCCGAGCTACAAAGATTTTCACAAATGTTGTGGCCATTTTGGAGAAATTGATTGAGCAGGGACAAGACTGATCGTTTGAGGGTCCGGGGTTTATATGCTTCATTAAGAACAAGGAAGGTACTAAAAATGGTAGGGAGGAGGTGGCATTGTTAATCAAATGCAATATTACGTTGGCCGAAAGGATGTTTGATAAGAACTCGTCTACTGAGTTAGTATGCGAAGAGGTTAGAAACAAAAACGGAGAGGTCACCCTGTTGACAGTTCTCTATAGCCCTCTGAAAAGTTCCAGAGATTTAGACTAAGGATTACAAAGATGATGCTGGATAGGAGCGAATATAACAGAGTATTTGTTACGGAAGATTTTACCTTTCCAAATATTGATTGGAAACGCTTCAGTTCAATTACTTTATATGGGTCAGTTTTTGGCCAATGTGTGCAGAATGTTTCCTGAAGCGTTATGTACATAGGCCAACAAGGTACAAGGCCAAATTGGATTTGCTACTGGGTAATGAACCAGATCAGGTGTTAGATTTGGAGGTAGGTGAACACTTGGCTGATAGTGGCCACAATTCAGTTATGTTTATCTTAGCGATGGTAAGGGACAGGTCTATACCCCAGGGCAACTGTTATAGCTGGGAGAAAGCCAATTATGATGCGATTAGGAAAGGTTTTAGGATACATAGCATGAGGAAGAAAACTTCAGGAGATGGCCACAATTGAAATGTGGAGCTTTTTCAAATAACAGCTACTGTGTGTCCTTGATAAGTTTATACTTGTCAGGAAAGGAGGAAGTGGTCGAGTGAGGCTGCTGTGGTTTACTAAAGAAGTTGAATCTCTTGTCAAGAGGAAGAAGGAGGCATATGTAAAGATGAAACGTGAGGCTCAGTTCGGATGCTTGAGAGTTACAAGTTAGCCGGGAAGGATTTAAGGAAAGAGCTAAGAATAGCCAAGAGAGAGCATGAGAAGTCTTTGGCAAGTAAGATCCAGGAAAACCCTCAAGCTTTGTATCAGAATGTCACGAATAAAATAATGACAAATTAAGATTAGGGCCAATCAAGGATAGTAGTGTGAAGTTGTGTGTGTAGTCCAAGGAGATAGGACAGGCACTAAATAAATACTTGTATCAGCATTCACAATGGAAAGGCAATGCTGTTGAGGCCGATATGGAGTAAAGGCTATTACACTAGATGGGATTGAATTTCGTAAGGTGGAGATGTTAGCAATTCTAAAGAGTGTAAAAATAGATAAGTCCCCTTGGCCAGATGGGATTAATTCCAGGATCCTCTGAGAAGTTAGGGAGGAGATTACACAACCATTGGTTCGAATCTTTACATCGCCATTGTCTACAGGAATAGTGCCAGAAGACTGGACAATAGCAAATGTCCCTTTGTTCAAGAAATTGAGATGAGACAACCCTGGTAGTTATATACCAGGCTTACTTTGGTTATGGGTAAATTGTTGGTAAGGATTATAAGAGATAGGAATTATTATCATCTAGAAAGGAATCATTTGATTAGGGATAGTCAACAAGGTTTTGTGAAGGCTATGTCATGTTTCACAAATCTTACTGAGTTCATTGAGAAGTTGACCAACCAGGTAGATGAGGGTAAAATGAGGTATAAGGATTTCAGTCAAAAATTTGATAAGTCCCCCATGTGAGGCTATTGCAGAAAATATGGAGAGTGTGGTGTTGGAAAATCAGAACAGATGAGGCAGCGTCCAAGGAGTAGGAGAGTCGATGTTTCATTTGTAAACCCTTCATCAGGAATCAGTGTTCTGATCTCCAGCATCTGCAATCTTCACGTTCTCCTCGGATCCTGCCTGACCTGCTGTGCTTTTCCAGCACCACACTTTCGACTCTGATTTCAAACATCTGTCGTCCTTACTTTCTCCCAGAAAATACAGAGACGTGGAATTGAGGATGATTTAGTGGTTTGGATCAGAAATTGGCTAGCTGAAAGAAGACAGAGGATGGTAGTTGATAGCGAATGTTCATCCTCGAGTTCAGTAGCTAGAGGTACACTGCAAAAATCTGTTTTGGGGCGACTGTTGTTTGTCGTTTTGAAAATGACCTCAATGAGGGAATGGAAGGATGAGTTCGTAAATTTACGTTTCGCATTAAGGTCGGTGGAGCTGTGGGCAGAGTTGAAGGATGTTGCAGCTACTGAGCTGTAATCTTCTATGTTCATGCTCCTACAATGGGCTGAATAGCTTCCTTCTGCGAAGTACCAATTCTGAGTACTCTGACCCACAATAAAAGCTGTAGGTGCCCGGAGTGACAAGCTTGTCCAGTTAAGGATACACACTGCACAAACATCCATCATCTCTTCCTGTTCTCTGATATGCAGCGGCCTCAAAATATCTGCCCAAACAAAATAGATTAATTCCAATTCAAGCAGTCAGGAGGACATTCACCAGAGGGGTTTGCCATCAGCGGATTTAATTAACAACAAGATTTCAGAATAACACAAAAAGAAAATAATATCACAGCCCATAATAATTGGCAGCAGAGTAAAACCTACAGTTGCAAATAGTTCCACGTTCAATATTATGTTCAGTTTTGATCACCTTGCTATAGGAAGGATGGTATTAAACTGGAACTTTACAAGGATGTTGCCAGGACTCAAGGGTCTGAGTCATAGAGAGAGGTTGGATAAGCTGGGACATTTCTCTTTCGAGTTGCAGCAGCCAGGGGGTGCACGAAGTGCTTCGAGAGGCTTGTCATGGCCCACATTAGTTCCAGTCTACTAGCCTGCCTCGATCCCCTACAGTGGAATGTGTCCATATCGGGTGTCATTTCCCTGGAACATCTGGACAACAAGGACACCCACGTCATATTCCTGCTTATTGACTATAGGTTCTCCTTCAACACCATTATTCCCTTCAGACTGATTAAAAGACTCCCTGACCTTAGTCTCAGCTCCGCCCTCTGAAATTGGATCCTCAGGTTTCTGACCCACAGGACGCAATCAGTGAAAATAGATAAGTGTGTATCTTCCATGATAACATTCAACACTGAAATCCCAAAGGATGTGTCGTCAGCCCGCTACTATACCCCTGTACACCCACAACTGTATTGCCAAAGTTTGAACGAATGCCATCTACATGTTCACTGATACACCATCATAGTAGGACAGATATGTAATGATGGCAAGTCAAAATACAGAATGGAAATAGAGGACTTGCTGACGTGCTGCACTGAGACCAACCTCTCTTTCAACGGCGAGTACTAACCAACTGATCAATGACTTCAGAATGAAAGGAGGAGAACATGCCCCCATCTACATCAATGGAACTGAAGTTGAAATAGTGGACAACATTAAGTTCCTCGGAGTGAAGATAACTGACATTCTGTCCTGGACTTCCCAGTTAGATGTGACAGTCGAGATGACACAACAACCCCTCTTCGTTCTCTAGTAGCTCAGGACATATTGCATGCTCACAAGGATCCTCACCAATTTCTACAAATGCACCACTGAGAGCAAACCATCCAGGTGTATAATGACTTGGTGTGGCAACAGCCCAGCCCAGGCCAGTAACAGAAATGACAGAAGGTTGTGTGCACAGCCCATACCATGAAGGAAACCAACCTCCCGTCCATTGACTCCATTTACACGGCAACCAAAGACCCATCGCACTCTGGATCACCTGCGATCTCTTCCATCAGGCAGACAGTACAGAAGCTTAAACACTCAAACCAGCGGCTGACGACAGCATCTTCCCAACCATTATTAAACTGAGGAATGGAATCTCTGACTTCAAATAGTGCTGATCTTAATCACGTTGAACTTGCCTCTTACATGCCATTCGTGGTGTAGCCTGTATGCCTCAGTCTGTTTTAGTTTACCCTCTGATCTGTATGTCCTTGGTTATTGTAGGAGCGAGATTCCCCAGCTAGGGACAAAGACTCTGGAGGCAGACAGGGCACGGGCAGGGAGTGGACTTTAATTCAAGCAAAAACTTGAAGGGAGAGTACCAAAGGATCTTCCTCAAATCTGGCTTTAAAATAAGAAGACAATGGTTTCCCTAATCCTCAGCTCAGATCCGAAGAGGGTTGCTGCTCCCAGTTACCTCGAGCTGTGGGGCGGTGGGTACCTCCTGGTTTTCACCTGGTGAAAGGTGGCCTTTGGCAGTCACCTCGGAGGGTTCGTCGTTTCCTGTTTGGGAGGTTCTGCCCTCCTTTCTCCCCGCAGCGCTCTGTTTCTTATTCTGGTAATGACCCTCCTTGAGCCCATCTTTGATTAGTTTAGATTACTTACAGTGTGGAAACAGGCCCTTCGTCCCAACAAGTCCACACCGACCCGCCCCCACACTTCCCCCAACATTTTACCCCTTCATCTAACACTAGAGGTAATTTAGCATGGCCAATTCACCGAAACCGGAGCACCCAAAGGAAACCCACGCAGACACGGGGAGAATGTGCAAACTACACACAGAACGTCGCCTGAGATGGGAATTGAAACCTGGTCTCTGGCGCTGGGAGGCAGCAGTGCTAACCACTGTGCCACCGTGACACCCATCTTCACCATCCGAAGAGCTGCCTGTATCCTCACCGTGCAACTGTCATTTCCCCCTTTGGTAGGAGGTTTTGGTGGCCTGACACGTTTTCGCCCTCCTGTTTTTTTTTATACGAATCCACACCTCTGCCTCCATGGCTCACTCCTCCTCCATTGCCTCCGTCTGTCCTGTAGATTCTGGGATCAGCTACTGTACCTGGCTGCTGGCTGTTCCGCTCCAGACTGTCCTTCCTTCCTGGTGCCACCAGACACCGTTCCCTTGCTGGTTTGTGGTGCCTTGTTTATCCTTTGCCGTGCAGCTCTGGCCATCTGTGCGGAGGTGGCGGATGCTCGTCTTGGGTAGGTCTCCTCGCCACACAGATTATAGTTCTTGGCCTCTTTGCATTCCTTGGTCAGGTGACCCTCCTGTTTGCAGTTCCGACAGTGACCTTACAGTCAGCCGCAATGTGGCTTGACCTCCCGCAGGTTTAGCACACTTTCGGCTGGGCGGCATATGTCAGGTACACTCTGCCCCCTCCGATGCAAAGCTGGAGGTTGGGTGGATGATGTTCCCATAGCATTGACCCTCAGGATTACCCTGACCTGCTGCTTGCTGGTCCAGATCCTGAAAGGGTCGACCACATCAGTGCTTTCTGCCTCAACGTGGACATATCTTCTCAGGAAGGTGAGGACAGCAGCTGCTGGGACGTGGGGGCTGTACATATGAAACGTAACACCCCTGCTCTGTGCAGGACGCACACCCAACAGGATCGCTGGCAAGGTGGTGAATAGAGACTCCCCATCCTTCTCCTTGAAGACATTCAGGAGCTGCTCGCAGTGCTTCACGCTCCTAAAGGTCACATCAAATTAGCGTTCCACAGGATAATTCTGCACGCAGCACACATCGGCTTTTTTATTTCAAAAGTATACTTTATTCATAAAATACGTTGATGGTCTGTACAGTTGGTCATGCAAAACATACGTAAACATTTACATACAGAGATCAGAATTTATCATTTTTATATACAGGTCTATGTCCATATATTTAGCTGCGGCGTCAGCAGAGCCCAAATGACTGCGTGGGCCCCGTGTTCTTCTTAGGCAGGCAGATGTTACACGGTGGTCTTTCCCCACCGTGCCTTGGCGGTAGCTGCCCCAAGCTTCAGTGCGTCCCTCAACACGTAGTCCTGATCCTTGGAATGTGCCAGTCTGCAACTCTCAGTCGGGGTCAACTCCTTCAGCTGGAAGATCAACAGGTTTCGGACCAGAGAGTTGATGATCTTCCATGCACAGTTGATGTTTGTCTGGGTGTGCATCCCGGGGAACAGACCGTAGAGCACAGAGTCCCATGTCACGGCGCTGCTCGGAACAAATACCACTACATTCCTCTCCAGGCATCTTCTGCGTAGGCATATTCCAGAAGGAGGTGTGTGACAGTCTCGCCCCTCCCCCCACCCCCGCAGCCGCTTCGAGGTCAGCGTGTGGTGCAGCTGAGTGTCTGGCGTGCATAAAGGATCTCACAGGCAGAGCCCTTCTCATCACCAGCCAAGCCATGTCTTGGTGCTTGTTGGAATGTTTGGCGATGAAGCATTCTGCCAAATGGCGTTGACAGTCTGCTCAGGGAATCGCTCAATAGGATCCCCCCTCTCCTTTTTCCGAAGGGTCTCAAGGACATTACGTGCTGACCACTTCCTGATGGACTTGTGGTCAAAGGTGATTTTCTTCATAAACTTCTCCACGAAGGTCAGGTGATACGGAACGGTCCAACTACTCAGAACGTTCCACGGCAGCGAGGCCAGGCCGATCCTTCGCAACACCGAGGACAGGTAGAACTTCAGTATGCAGTGACACTTGGTGTTTGCGTACCGGGGATCCCTGCACAGCTTGATGCAGCCAAACGCAAAGGTGGCCATCAGGGTGAGGGTGACATTAGGTGTATTTTTCCCCCATTACCCAGATCTTTGTACAGCGGGTCCCTTCGGAACCGGTCCATCTTTGACCTCCATATAAATTGGAAGTGACTGCAGCTGCACAGGTTCTGGGAACAGGTCAGACCTGTGTCACATATAACAGCAATGACAGTGCCTCACACCTGATGACCAGGTTTTTTCCCGCGATGGAGAGCTGCCGTAGCTTCCATCTACCCAGTTTCTGCCTCACTTTGCTGATATGCTCCTCCCAAGATTTGGCACACGCCAAAGCCCCACCCCACCACCCCCCCCACCCTGAACCAAATATCCAGCACCTTCAGGTGGTCGGTCCTGACAGTGAAGAGGATCGAGGATTAGTCGGCCCAGTTCCGAAAGGCATGGCCTCGCTCTTGCCTCGGTTTACCTTGGCCCCCGAGGACCGTTCGAACTGGTCACATATGCACATGAATCTGCGCACGGACAGCGGATCCGAGCAGAAAACGGCGACGTCATCCATCTACAGGGAGGCCTTAACCTGCAGGCCCCTGCTGCCTGGAATAGTCACCCCTCTCAGGCTCACATCCTTCCTGATGGGCTCTGCAAATGCCTCTATGCAGCACACAAACAAGGCAGGAGAGAGAGGGCAGCCCTGCCTGACTCCAGATCTGACTGGGAAGCTCTCTGATTCCCACCCAATGATTGAGACTGCACTGACAATGTTGGTGTAGAGCAGTCTGATCCAATTGCAGATTGCCTCACCAAAGGACTTTTTGAAGAGAACATCTCTCACCTGTGTGATATCCTGTCAAAGGCTTTCTCCTGGTCCAGGCTGATCAGGCAGGTGTCCAATCCTATGTTCTGCACGATCGTATACCTGAGGAGTGCGAGACTCTCAGCAATCTTCCTACCCGGTACAGTACAGGTTTGGCCAGGGTGAATCACCGACCCCAGAGCAGACCTGACCCTGTTTGCAATTACCTTTGACAGAATTTTGTAATCCACATTCAACAGTGAGATTGGTCTCCAATTTTTGAGTTCCTCCCTCTCCCCCTTCCGCTTGTAGATGAGGGTGATGATGCCTTTCCTCATGGATTCACTCATGGTACCTGCACTCAGCACACGTCAGCTGCTCCAAACTCGCTGCCCTAAAACAAAATCATCTTCACGAACACCATCTGATCGACAGGTGTACGATCCTCCACCTTCTTCACAGTCACCCTGACTGCGTTGCGAATGCCCTGGCCTGGGCTGCGGGCGGCTGCTGAGGCCAGAGCTCCTCGCTTGGTTGGTCCCTGAGTTGGCGTTATGCCGAAGGCAGCATGAAGATTAACAAAGAGCAGGGCAGCACAACCAAACGATCCTTCAATATCCAATCACGATCCAGCGATGATCTCGACGAGCTGTGATGATTCGCAACTCGACATCCGTCCTGATATGAACAGACCCTTGATCTTAGCCAAAAGAGACTCTATTAAAAATTTTGCTGAAAATCCAACTTCTGTTCCTCTATTGCTTTTCTGTAAATAATCTATCAGTCAGTTTCTCAAATATGTTTCCCATTTCACTAATGTTTGTTGGGTTTTTTTCTATGCCCATTATTTTCAGTTCCAATAATTTCCCCAAATTAGTTTATATACTAATGTAATACTATATCCTTTTCTCCTCACTCTCAGGTTTTCTCCTATTGCTGGGAAGGCTTTGTTTATGCCTTTTTCTGTGAAGACAGAAGTGAAGTAGTTGTGTCATGTTTCTCTGTTCTCCATTCTCCATTCCATGCTTTCTGACTGTAAGGAAGCTGACACTTTGACTAAAAAGAACAGTTGTCTGTTCACCCTGTCCATGCCCCTTGTAATCTTAAACTTGAATTAATTACTCACTCAACTTTCTCTGCTCCAATGGAAACAACCCGAGTTTATCCAGCCCCTCTCCACAGCTCATATGTTCCATCCCAGGGAACACCTCAGTGAATTTCCTCTGCACCTTATCCAATACAATCACATCATTACTGTAATGAGCTCCCAGAAATGCACACAGTATTTAATTTGGCCTTACTAATGTGCTATCTAACTCTTCTAGTCTTTGGGTCAACGATCGAAGACTACTGTCCTGCTTAACTCATCAACGATCACATCCAGTCACTTTCAAAGATGTCTGGAGAAGCACCCACTGAGATTCCTGGTGTGCAGCCTTCCATTGAAATCTCCACTGTTCGTCCAAAGTGCATTACCTCATATTTATCATGATTACATTCCATCTGCCATTGATTGTTATCATCTGACCAATCCACCAGTATCTTCCTGTAACATAAGGCCGTCCTCCTCACTCCCAACCAACTGGTCAATCTTTGTTTCCAACACAAACTTGCTAATCACTCTCCCCCAACCCACATCACATTCACATCACTTATGGTTACCACGGATAATAAGGGACACAGCACTGATATCTGCGGTACACCAGACACACAAACAGCCTTCTAGCACGAAGTTGCATTTGGATTCAACTTGGCAAGTCACTAGTAGGTCCCTACCTGTTCCCTGGTTATTCTGTTCCAGATGACATACCTGTAGAATATCTGGGGATTCGCACCAATCTTGCTCTGCCAGCAGGTTTCCATGGGCCTGCATGTGTCAGTCCCCTCCGAGTGAAGAATTTCATCCTTATTGTGCTCTTAAATGCCCTGTCCATTAACCTGCCATTATTTTCCTTAAATGTAGAATAGACAGCCAGAGAAACATTCTGTTTATTTCCACCTTGTCACATGTTTCGTAGATATTCCAAATTTCATTGTGATGACCTCTTGTTCTTTGAAACTGGCGAAGTTACAAGACAAGTCCCCCCATCAGAAAGTCTTGTCCTCTGAGGGATTAATCTGAAGAATGTCCATTGCACGTCCTCTGTCTTATAGTCTTTCATATATTGGGTCACCAACACTGTACACAATTGTCAAAGTATACTCTCAACAACAATCTATGCAAACTGCTTAATGATGTCTCTACAGCTGTATTCAGATTCCCTTCAACGAAGGCCAACCTAACTTTAACTTTCCAATTACAGGTATTCCTCCAAATACTATTCACGTTAATTGCATTTACGATTTTACTGTGTGAGTTCTTACAGAAATACTTCTGAAAATCCAAATGCTCCACTTCCACTGCTTGTCCATTGCCTATCCTGCAAGAAACAACTTCAAACAATTCCGAAGTTTGTCAGGTATGATTTCTCTGTTGGAAATAAACAGTAATTTTCTGCAATGTTGCTGTTCATTTCTGAATGCCCAATATCATCTTATATAGTAGATTCCAACTGTTTCCTTGTAGATATCTAATTAATTGGTTTGCAGTCCTCTGCATTATCTCTTCTTGCCTGCGTCTATAGTTGGATCATGTTCACCAACGTCCAGTTATCTACTTATAGCCTTTGCATAATCTACAGGAAAATAAAGCACAGTCACCGAGAGTTCAATTAATATGCTGATTTATTTCTGACATTTTGATATGAAGTACATCTGACCCATCAGACTTAGCAATAATCGATCTAGCTTCACTTTCAAATACTACCTTGTTGCTGATACGCATTGACTTTATGTCTTTAGTTCCATAAGTCCCAATTGACCACCCGTTATACCTCAGAGATTTGCTGGAGCTTTCTCCATGAAGACAGATGTGAAGTAACTGGGTAATTTATCTGCCCTTTTCCTTTTTTCCCCACAATAAATTCCCCTATACCTGACAAATTTCCACACTGGAACTTGCTTTTGCTTTCTTTACTATATGGATCGTAGATGTAAGCAGTCTGTGTGTTTCCCGTTTGTTTGTATTCATGTTCCTTTTGATTTCCTTAACACTTTCTCCTTCCTTATTTTCGGAAAAGTAAATCTCTCCGAATGTTCAGGTTTCCACAATATCTGGAATTCTCCTGAACCTATTTCCTTTGATTTAACGCAATCTTTCATTTCTTACATTAACCATCATTGAGTCAACTTCCCTTTGTTTGGTGTTCATAACTTAGTGATATGTACGCATTTTTCAGACATTACAGTATTTCTATCAATAACAAAAATTATTTGGCTCACACTAAATGTAATATTGTATTTTTCCAATTCACTTGACCCTCTCGTTTCCGTGCTTCCATGATATTTGAGTATAATGTTCAAAAGTTGTATATTGCATGCAGACGCCGTGTAAAATGAAACATATTAATGTCACAATTCCTCAAAAGCTGCTTAAGAGCAAGATCATTAATTAGCCCTTGTGACTACACAACGTCGGAAATGACCTGCTCTCTAGTTTGATTTACAACATACTCTTCAACCTACCTCATATACACTTATGAAATTTATTTTTCACAGCATTAGCGATCATTTAGTTAACGCAGTTTTGATGCAATTTTCGATCATCCAGTATTCTGCAACACTGACAATATTTGCGTACCTAATTTCCAGAGCCTAGGCTGCTCAAAATTTCCACAACAGTTTTAGTTTAGATATGCAAGGCACCAATGTGTGTTCCTCCTTGTTGTTTACAAGATCGTCGCAAACTGATTCTGAAGAAGCTGAGGGATGTGATCTGTGGTCTTATTAGTGACAGACATGGACAAGACATTGGGGAGGCTCGCCCCTATGCTGAAATGATCCGAAGAAATGCCCATCAATTCAGGACAAAAATCAATAACCTTCCCCGCTCTGCCAGGGCAAGTGTATCTGTATTCTGTCTTCTCCATCACACTCACTGTATATCTGCTATATTCCTGATGAAGGGCTTTTGTCTGAAACGTCAATTTTCCTGCTCCTCGGATGCTGCCTGAGCTGCTGTGCTTTTCCAGCTCCACTCTGATAGAAATCTTTTTTCCAGCATCGACAGTCCTCAATTTTGCCATGTCTGTTACAGCACCTAGCTCCGAACAAGGCTCTTGCTCCCGCACTCTCACTATTGCATGCAACACTCTCTTTCCTTCACCCTCACTGTCACTGAATGCAAATTGAGTTTGAATTTATAGTTTTACCAACATCGAACCAGTAAGACGATTTAAAAATGCGGACATTTTGAAAATTGGAGAGAGAGAAAATGCCATCGAGACGGAAGAAGCCTGTGGATCAACCATCTTACTCTGGAAGATATTAGGAAATATTCTCTATCAAAGATATTTGTTCATATGAAACTTATTCACAGTAAACAGAAATTTGACGATCCAGAGAATTCAACAGCCGGAAGAGTGACGACACAGAGGATAGCTATGGCTGTGCAGTTTTGAATTAAGTTGATATAATCTTTATCAGTGTTATTGAAACAGCATAATCTTATTGAGTTGGAGTCAGATAATAAGCAATTGTTGGGGGATTAGATTTGTGAATAGTTGTTGTGTAACGTTCAATTTTAGAGTTAAAAAATTAAATTGACTTTATTTTATTTAAATAGTGAAATGTGGGAGTTTTCTGTCAGTCAAATTCTAATAGACTACGAGGTGAGGTGAGCTTTCCGGGGCGTTCACTTTATTTAACAGAGGGGTTCACCGCAATGTTGTAACACTCGCAAAGACCAACACAGAGCAACGAAAAAATAAATAAGGAGTTAGAAAATTAAATATGAGAGTAAGTAAGCCAATCATGTACAGAAAGATTGTAAGAGCTTGTTTCGATGCATAACAGGCAAACGAGAGGCAAAAATGTGTATTTGATCGCTAGAAATTGACACGAGTGTGGAACAAGGAAATGGCTGAGGAGCTGAATAATTACTTTGCATAAGTCTTCACGGTGGAAGACACGAGTAATATCCCAAAAATTGAAAAGAATGAATGGTCAGAGCTAGGTATGGTGGCCATCACCATTGAGAAAGTGCTGGGAAATACTGAATGGCCTGATGGTAAGTAAATCACCTGGACCAGATGGACTCCAAACCAGAGTTCTGAGGCAGATAGCTGATGACACAGTGAAGACATTGGTAGTGAACTTTCAGGAGTCACGCGAATCAGGGAGATTGCCAAAGGACTGGAAAATCGCTAACGTGATACCCCTGTATAAAAAAGGAGTAAAGCAAAATGCGGAAACTTACAGACTGACTAATCTAAACTTGGCTGTGTGTAAGATCCTGGAATCCACTGTGAAGGATGAGATTTCTTAATAATTGGAGGTGGATGGTAAAGTAGGACAAAGTTAGCACGTTTTCATCAAGGGGAGGTCATGCCTGGAAAATCTACTAGAAAACCTTGATGTCGTAATGAAAAAGGAAAGCCAATGGACGTCATCCACCTGGACTTCCAGAAGGTCTTTGCCAATTTGCCGACAGGAGGCTACTGAGTAAGGCAATGGCCCATTGTTTTAGAGGCAAGGTGCTAGCATGGATAGAAGTTTGGCTGTCTGGCAGGGAGTAAAGAGTTCGATAAAAGTGTCCTTCTCAGTTTGACAGTCGGTGACAAGTGGTGTTCCATAAGGCTCAGTGTTGGGACCAAAAGTTTTCAGTTTATACATTAACGATCCAGATGAAGGAACTGAAGACATTCTGGCTACGTTTGAAGATGATACAATGATAGGTGTAGGGACAGGTCGGCTCAAGAAGGGTATGGACAGGTTAGAATAATGGGCAAAGAAGTGGTAAATGCAATGCAAAGTGAGAAATTGTGGGTACATGTACTTTGGTTGGAAGAATACAAACATGGACTACTTTCTAAATGGGGAGAAAATTCAGATGTCTGGAGTGCAAAGGGACTTGGGAGTTCTACTCCAAGATTCTCTCCAAGTAAACTTGTAGGTTGAGTCAGTAGTTAGGAAGGCAAATGCAATGTTGGCATTTATTTTGAAAGGATTTGAATATTAAAGCAGGGGCGTACTTCTGAGGCTCTATAAGCTCTTGTCAGACCATATTTGGAGTATTGTGCGCTATTTTGAGCCCCATATCTCTGGAAGGATGTTCTGGCCTTGGAATGGGTTCAGAGAACGTTCATGAGAATAGTCCCAGGAATGAAAAGATTAACATATGAGAACCTTTGAGGACTCTGGGTCTGTACTTGATGGAGTTCAGAGGGATGTGGGGGATCTAATTGAAACATACAGGATGCTGAATGGTCTGGACTGTGTGGATGTTGAGAATAATTCCATTGGTAGGAGACTCTAAGACCCAAGGACACAGCCTTACAGTAAAGGGAAAAAAAAACTTTTAGAATCGAGATAAGGAGAAACGTCTTCAGCCAGAGACTGGAGAATGAATGGAATTCATTTTCGCAGAAGGCAGTGGAGGTTAGGTTATTGAGTGTATTTAAGTCAGATATAGATAGGTTGTTCAGTATCAAAGGGATCAAGGGTTACAGGGAGAAAGCAGGAGAATGTGGTTGAGAAACTTGCCAGCCAGAATTGAATAATGGATCAGACTCGATGGGCTGAATGGCCTAATTTATGTTCCTATGTCCGAAGATCTTATGGTCATAAGCCGCAGTCGATTGCTTCCTCTCTATCACTTTGACCCTCCTGACAGCAAAGTGCGAGAGTAAAAAAAATCCCTGAGTTATCTTTACCAAACATGGAGGATTCCTGTCGAGGATTCATGGGAATCGCTCAACTGCTTTAAGGAAAGGAAATTCTACCAAATCCAACTGTTCCAGGAAGGAGTCTTATACCTGCAGTTTGTTTGAGTAGAATAATATCGCAGACAGAATAGCCGTTGGGGCACACTATCACTTTTCTATTTGAAATGAGTTCAACAGCTGTGCAACTCTGGAAACCTTTCCTCATTTATTTTCATCATAAGACATGTGTATTTGTGTGTGCGTCTGTACATGTGTGACTCTGTGTCTCCCATTTTTCGGGAAAATGACCCAGGTTACACTTGAAGCCTATTGTAACCAGTGGGAAATCCAAGCTGGATATGAAGGTAGTCTCCCACCTCTTTAAAGAGTGTCTCCTCACTGCAAGTGGCGTTTCATTTGTTGGTCATGTTGTAGACTCAGATTCACTGTGAATATCGCCACTCGTATCTCTCCCAGAGATGGCTCACAATTAACTTTTCTCTCACTGTCCTCAATATTCAATAACAACACTTCAAGGGAAATTCCAACAATTCACTTTCCAAAGACAGAATATGAGAACATAAGAAACAGGAATAAGTAATTTGGATGCTCACGCTATTGTATGCTATCATGGCTGATCAAGTGTTGATATTAACTATTCTTTAATGCATAATTCTTCACGCCCCTCGCCGCTCTGCAGGTCAAAAATCCATCTACCTCCTCTTTAAATACTTGGAGTGATCTTGCTCCCTTAACTTTCTTCACCTGAGATTTCCTGACATTCACTACCCTCAATGAGAAGAAAACACTCCCCACACAGACACCACCACGTATTAACATTAACAAAAGTGTTTAATTGACCTGCTCAGTTAAGAGGGATTGACTCTGATATCAAGACAGGATTTGACTGAAGATTTTATCCTGAGAGGCACTTAAATATCCAGAATCATGCATCTCGAGTAAAAATAAAAATACAAGCCTTGGAATTTATCACCTTCTTAGTGTCTGTGTAGAACATAACGAGTGATTGTCCATCATCATCAAGTTTTAATGCAATGACCTCTGATTCTCTGACAGTGCTACAGTTTAACCTTCACTCACCCCTCTTTTACCATCAGCCCAGGGTTAGCCTCGTGAAATTCCTTTACACAGCCTGTATTGCAATGAGATAATTCCTTTTAAAGGAGAAAACAAATCTGCCCATAATGCCCCAAATACTGCCTCAGCCACACTCTCAGTGATGATCACAATAGTTCCTTTCCTTCACTTACTGGTCTCCGTATCTTTATTATGACATAAAAGCCCATTCATTGTCTATGCACTGCCACTGATGTGGAATTTAAAAGCCCCTTACCTCTGTATGTCAGCATCAGTAAAGCCAGCAACAGAGGTGCCAGTGGAGATGAACATCACTCTTGGGGAGAGACTCAATCAGAAAGACTGCACTTGAAATAGGGAATGGTCACCTACCTGAATGAAAATGAAGTGTAGGAATAAGGAAAACAGGCAGAGGAAGGGAGCTCACTTTACTTTTGTTCTTCTCTCACGGCATGTGTGCAGCCCTGGTCAGGCCAGCGTGTTATACAGATCTTGAAATGTGTGGCTGGTTCAGCTGTTCCACAGGGCAGTCAAGAGTAAAACACATAGCTGTGGGTTTGCCCAGACCTGACTGAGGAAGGAGAACACATTGACTTCTCTGAAGGACATGAAGCAAGCAGATGGGCCTTTTCTCAAAAATGATGAAACCTTCAGTTAAATTGCATCTATTTCGTTCATGAGACAACAACAAATTATTATTCAGTGCCTCTAGATTATGTGTCAATGACTTAAGCAGCATGCAGTGTCTGCCCGCCTGACAGTGAACAAGTTCAACATACTCAACAGCACTTATTCTGTAATTGACTTGTGTTTAGAAGGGACTTGATAAATTGCATCCAGATTTAACGATGTCACAATTGATAGTTTATTCAAAAGATGCGCTAAGGTTGAGGAGGAGATGGGGATATCATGATGGTGGGATTGGACAAGATTCGTGATTGGGGAGGATATAGAAATGTAAATCTGTGCAGGGCTAGAAGGATTTTGGAGTGTGAGAACAGTCTGGTTCTCCTCACATATTGGTGAGTAATTTGTCGTGGATAATTTGCTCGATATAATTTGTGAGTAATTGAATATTTCATTGGAATTGAAAATGTTGGCATCTACCTTTCTAAATTATAAATAATATGAGCAGCAATTCAGTCCAAACCGCCTTAATGACCAGATAGAATGACTTAGCAGGAACACCAATTATAGCAAGGATGGGATCGTAAACAGCTTGAATAACCATCAATACATCACACAGCCGAAATGCTAATGAGATCCAAGGTTGACCAAGCCAGAAAAGACCCCCGGATAAACTCCTGTCCATTGTTGGAACATTCAAGTTTAATGTTCTCAGATTCTGATCTCTCCTCCACCTCTCTCTGCGTCTGCTGATGCCTGTTAGTGCTGTCGCTGATGCTCCCGCTGATACTATGGAATAACACATTGAACCGAGTCCCTAATTAATAGAAGAGGAAAGCCCTCCAGTGACACTATTAGGATGCACAGAGACTGACATCAATCCGAGTCGTTGAACCAATTACTCCCGTTAACCCATTTCAATTCAATTCTTTTTATTAAAATTCAAAATTATGATTAAAATTTGCACATTCTGGATGGGATATGTGGGGGTGACTGAGGGAACAAATGTTGGGGCTGGTAGAACAATCATGTGTAAGCATTCAATCTGCCTTGGATATGGGAGCAATGCCAGGGGTTTAACAGAATATAAGCATGCTTCTCCGTTTATAAATTGAAAGATACAGTCTGTATCTACTGATCAGGCACTGCAATATCAGGAAAACATTGAGAGAACTTTTATCGTTCATGATCTGAGAAGAAAATATCCCTAAGACTACGTGTGGCTATAACAGATTGCGACATGGTTATGTTAACAAAGAATTGTACCTAAGAGACAATGGGGACTGCAGATATTGGATAATACAGTGTAGGTAAAGCATGGCGGTGGAAAAGGCACAGTCAGCCAGGCAACATCCGAGGAGCAAGACAGTCTTCGTTTCAGGAAGGACCTTTCTTCAGGACAGGAGAGGGAGAGGGGGCTAAGAGAAACTGGGTGATGGGGTGAGGCTGGGGAAAAGATAAGTGATGGGTGAGTGAAGGTAGGGGGTGATAGTGATAGATCAGTGGGGAGTGGGGAGCAGATGGAGGGAAGGATGATGGACATTACGTCTCCTCAAGAGGGCAGATGTGAGTCCGGGGGTTGGATCTGGGATCTGGGTGGCCGGGGAGATTTGTAAATCAGTGAATCCAATGTTCGTGCCGTGTGTTTGTTGGCTTCTGAGGCAGGAGATGAGGTGTTACTGGTAACATCCTGGTAAATATCTTCTGAACCCTCTCCAGATTAATTATCTCCTTCCTATAACAGAACTGCACACAGTACTTCAGAAGCGGCTTTATCAATGTCCTGCACAATCTCAGCATGAGTACCCAACTTCTAACCTCAAAGGTATGAGCAATGAAGTACCCTTAAGCGCCCTGCACCACAAACTTCAAAGAATTATACCTGTGCCCCTGGATCCCTCTTTTCTATATAACTGTTGTGGTTCTGTTCGCCGAGCTGGGAGTTTTTTCTTGCAAACGTTTCGTCCCCTTTCTAGGTGACATCTTCAGTGCTTGGGAGCCTCATGTGAAGCGCTTCTGTGCTGATTCCTCCGGCATTTATACTGGTTTGAATCTGCCGTTTCCGGTTGTCAGTTGCTGTTCGCTGCAGTGGCCGGTATATAGGGTCTAGGTCGATGTGTCTGTTAATCGAATTCGTGGATGAGTTCCACTGGTGCGAACAGCTACTGACAACCGGAAGCGGCAGATTCAAACCAGTATAAATGCCGGAGGAAACAGCACAGAAGCGCTTCACAGGAAGCTCCGAAGCACTGAAGATGTCACCTAGAAAGGGGACGAAACGTTTGCAAGAAAAACTCCCAGCTCGGTGAACAGAACCACAACAACGAGCACCCGAGCTACAAATCTTCTCACAAACTTTCTATATAACTACCAAAGCCCAGCATTAATTGTGCAAGACCTCCCCTTGTTTGTTTTACCACAATGCAGTACCTCGTATTTATTCATGTTAAACTCCATCTGCCACAACTGAGCCCAGTGCCCAGTCATACTTCCCCTTCGGATTAAAACGACACTCCCCGCTCCAGAAGGCTTACAGACACCAGCCTTGAGTTTCCCAAAGACCCAAAGCTTGGTTTGCCTTGCACAGGCAGAGAAAGGAGTCGGTAAGCAGAAGTTGGAAAGGAAACAGTTGTCCTGTATCAATGAATGATTTTAGGAAGAGGAAAACCACATGTTAGGGATTTGAAATAGTGACAGGTGTTCTGGGACCAGAATTGTGCTCCTTCCTCATCTCTGAGTTCAGTATTGATATCTACTCGAGATCATTCGTAGTGTACAGTGTGTTGCAGGATTTCTTCCCCTAATATTGGAGACTACTGATAATAGCCATTTAAACCAGGAATGATAGCCAAGCAATTAAAGATCTTCATTGTTTATCTCAATGGCACAGCAAATGCACTCAACATCCTATAGTTAAGGCGATTAACGTGTACCTTCTTCGATGAGAAATGTCCCCTGTAAATTTTAGTAATGTTAACCAGAATTAAATTGCTCCATACACTTAAAAGATGACCGAAAATCTGGGCATGGTGTAGGCCTTGTTTAATGGATGGTGCCCACGTTTCTGAGGCGGATCTCTGGAGTCGATTCCAGTCCATGACTGTCTGGTAGTGCCCCTATCACTGGAGAAGGTGGTGTATTCATGTCCTGTGGAGATGTGTCACAGCATGTTACAACAGGCTGACGAACAATCACACAGAAGCATCATCTTGCAGCTTTAGCGGCTAATGCTGAATGATGGAAGGTCCCTATCATTGGGCCGAAAATTCCAGTTTTAAAGTCCACAGAGCTGTTTCATAATATGTCTGAACAAGTTGATTAAAACTCTTTTTGGAATCGTGCCTTGATGGAGAAGGAAGAGGTACGACTACTGAATTTGAGAATTTGGACCCAGGATGACTGAAAGCACAGCCATTGGTGTTGATTGGAGTCAGATTTGCACTTTCTAGAAGTTTATAAAATGATGAAGGGCATGGATAGGGTGAGTGGTCAAGGGACACCTGAGGTACGTCTGGATATACAGAGTAGAGATCATTTTGTGTTTGGAAAGCTGTAAATAGTGGAATTCTTCAGGAATCTGTGTGATGTCATCAAACAATTACAATCCATACCAATGAATTGGATGAAAGGGATGGAGCTCAGTTTGCTCATACACCGGGATAGCCATTCAATAAGATGTCAAATGGAGACAGAGCGTCTCCAATGGGATACAGTCAGGGGGAGGGCAGAGCGTCTACAATGGGACACCGAGAGGGGGAGGGCAGAGCATCTACAATTGGATAGAGACAAGGGATGACAGATCATCTGCAATGAGATACAGACAGGGGAAGGTAGGGCGCCTGAAGTGGAATACAGACAGGTGAGGGCATAGCGTCTGCAATGGGGTGCAGACAGGGGGAGGGTTGGGCGGCTGCAATGGGATACAGAGAGAGGGAGGGCAGAGTGTCTGCAATGGGATAGAGACAGGGGAAGGGCAGAGCATCTTCAATGGGATAGAGACAGAGGAGTGCAGAGCATCTGCAATGGGATACAGACAGGGGAGTCCAGAGCGTCTGCAATGAGATACAGACAGGGGAAGGTAGGGCGTCTGAAGTGGAATACAGACAGGGCGAGGACCTAGCGTCTGCAATAGGATGCAGACGGGGGGAGGGTTGGGCGGCTGCAATGGGATGCAGAAAGGGGGGAGGGCAGAGTGTCTGCAATGGGATACAGATGGGGTGAGGAGAGCTTTTGCTTTGGTATACAGAGAGGGAAGGGCATGGTGTCTGCAATGGGATACAGACAGAGGGAGTGCAGAACGTCTGCACTATGACACAGACTGGGGGAGGTCAAAGCATCAAGCAATGGCAGACAGACAGTTGTGAGCAAACCTTCACCAGAAAAAAATAACACGTGTGTGTGTGTGTGTGTGTGTGTGTGTGTGTGTGTGTGTGTGTGTGTGTGTGTGTGTGTGTGTGTGTGTGTGTGTATAATATATATACATATATATATAGGAATTTTCTGTTTTGAGGAAACGACAAAACAGCAGAAAATGATTTAAATGCAAGGACAATGCAGACCTTAGTGGTATCGAGGGTTCTGTGTGTTCTGGCACATGACTCACATCAAATTACTCTGAAGATGCAGCAAATGATTTGGAAGGTAAATGAAATGATTCTGTTTCGTGTATTGGGTGTTGGGTATGATCTTAGCGATGTTTTTCTACATCAGTCCAGAGCATGACTGAGATCACATCTGAAGTATTATGTGTAGTTATAGTTGCATAAACTGAAAAAAAAACAAAATTACTTTCGAAACGTTTCAAAGTTGTTTTCTCTTTACTCATTCTTGGGATGAAGGCATTACGTTATGAAGAATTAACAGTTCAGCATGAGAATGAGGGCTGTTTTATTGACCATTAAAAAATCTTGAGAATAGTATAGTTGGTGAATACCGGATGGATATTTCTTCTTGTGTGGGAGAATAAAACTGGGGAAACAATTTCAGAATAAATTATTGGACTGAAAAGTTGAACTCTGATTTCTCTGCATACATGCTGCAAGACAGGCTGAGCTTTTCCAGTAATTTCTGTATTTGTTTAAGAATAAAACATATTCATCTTAACACAGGTATTGTGAAGACATGAAACGCTTATTTTTACGTTATGTAGGCACATATTAACAGACCTTCAAAACAAGTAGGGCCATTTATTGTTAATGAATTTATTCTGTGTAAGACAACAGCAATAATGCACTGACCTGGAGTTGAGAATTTGATGGTGTCATATAGTTCGGACAATGTTCAAGGAGAGCTCACATGGTACAGTTTGGGGTCTGATAACATTATTGATTTAACTTAGGGATGCAAAAAAATGTAGCCTATCTGTGAAGGAGTGTCTATTGCTCTCTTTCTGTTTCCCTGTCGCTCATCACAGCGACGTGTGGGAGTGAAAAAAAGTCGCCTTTCCCACTCATGTAGGATTCCTGATGATGATTCATTGGAATCTCCCCACTGCCTGAAGCAAAGCAATTCAGCCAAATTCAACTGTTTCATGAAGAAATCCCATTGTCAGAAGGTTGTGCAAGTAGAATAACTTCAGAAGTAATTTTCCAGACTCGATAGTTAGGGTGACAGACAAGAGATGCTGTGGCTGATAATGGGAATTCGGAAAGGTGTTTAGCCTCCCACGTGCCAGGATCCAGGCTGTCTCAGAGTGACTGTAGAATGTTCTCACCAGGGCGGGGGTACAGCCAGAAGTCATTGTGCACATTAGTACAAACGGCACAGGTAGAAATAGTGATGGGGTCCAGAATGATTATAGAGAGCTAAGAAAAAGGGTAAAAGACAGGACCACGACAGTGGTAATATCCAGTTTACTTCCAGTGCTCCGTGATAGTGAGGGTAAGAACAGGAGGATATGGCAGATGAATGGATGGTTAAAGAATTGGTGCGGGGGGAGAGATTTAGATTTTTGGATCACTAGGACCTTTTGTGGGGCAGAAGTGATCTGTTTGGGTAGTACGGGTTGTACCTGAACTGGAAGGGGACCAATACCCTGGCAGGCAGGTTTGCTAGTGCGGCAAGGGAGGGTTTCAACGGGTTTGGCTGGGGTTGGGAAGGGGTGGGATCTTCAACATTAGGTTTGCTAGTGCGGCAAGTGTGAGGCTGGAAAGAGATACAGTATTCAGGAACAGTAAAGTGAAGTGACAGGTTAGGTTGAACACGACAGGGAGCAAGGAATGTCTATTGGATTAAATTGCATCTGTTTCAATGCAAGATGGCTGACAGGTTAAGCTCCCAAGTGTTCATGTATTTCTCCACGGTAACGACAGAGGAGAAATATTCATTGAGAAGCTCGCAAATCTCCTACGGTTCCAGACATGCATGTCTACTTTGGACCTTGAGGGGTCATATTCTCATTTAGTTATTCCTTTTACTTTAATATACTTAAATAACATCGTTGGATTCACCCTAATCTTCTCAGCCAAGGCTATCTTGTGCCTCCTTTTCGCACTTCTGATTTTCATCTTCAGTAAACTCCTGTATCCCCTCACACTGCCACGATTCCCTTGATCCCATTTGGAAAGACAGCGTTTGATTAGAAATTCCTTTTTATCAGATTCTCAACGGTATGGAAACAGGCCATTTGTCCCAGCAAGGCCACACCGACCCTTCAAACAGTAACCCACCCAGTCCCATTCCCCTACCCTATATTTACCCCTGACGAATGCACATAACACTATGGGTAACTTAGCATGGCCAATTCACTTAAACTATACATCTTTGGATTGTGGGAGGAAAATGGAGCACCCAGACGAAACCCACACAAACACAGGGAGAACGTGCAAACACCACACAGACAGTCTCCCGAAGCTGGAATCAAGCCCACATCCATGGAACTACGAGGCAGCAGTGAGCCAACATGCCACTCTTGCTTGTTGTCAACACAGTTCAAAGACACAGGTACAAAATCTATTCTGCCCTTCACCCATGATGCAAGATCCAATAAAACATACCAAGGATAGTTTATTCTCCACTGAAAATGTCATATTATTATTATTATGATTATTATTATTTATTATTGATTGTTATTATTAATTTTAATTATTATATTATTATTATAAAATTATTATTGATTTTAATAAATATCATTAATTGTTGTTTTTAGATTGAACAGATTGCATGGCTTGGTGAGTGGGAGACCACGCTTCACAAATTTGTTTGAGTTCATTGATGAAGTGACCAGTAATGCTGATGAGGGCAGGGCGGTTGATGTAGTCTGTATGGTTTTCAGTCAGGCCTTTGGCAAGGTTAACATTGATAGGTTGTTCTGGAAGGTTAGAATCGCATGGAATCCATCGGGAGCTGGCAAATTCGATACCCCATTGGCTAGATAGTAGTGAGCAGAGCGTAATAGTTGAAGGATACTCTTGGACTGGAGGCCTGAGACACATGACTGGGGTCAATGCTGGGTCCATTGCTGTTTATTATCTATGTCAATGATATTCTTGAGAATGATTAGTAAATTTGAAGATGACATTAAAATAGGTGGTATCATGAACAGTGAGGAAGTATATCAGAAATTGCAGCACGACCTTGATCAACTGAAGAAGTGGGTAGAGGAATATTTTTGCAAAGTTAGATCAACGTAGGAGTTTCATGGTGAATGGCAAGACTTTAAGGAGTGCAGCTGAGCAGAGGGACCATGAATTTTAGTCACAGGTGGACATAGCAGTGAAGAAGGCACACTGGCATTTATCAGTCAGCACATGGAGGACAAAATTGGGATTAAATGTTCAGTTATACAGGATGTTGGTGAGACTGCAGTTGTAGTGTTGTGTTCAGTTCTAGTCACATTGCGATCACAAGGAAATTTTTAAATTGGAACGTGTGCAGACGGAATTTACAAAGATGTTGCTAGGACTCAATAATGCAACTTATAGGGAGAGGTAGGACAAGCGAGAACATTTTTCTTTAGATTGTAGGAGACTGAGAGGGATCCAATTGAAGTGTACAGGATTATGACTGGCATGGATATGGTGAATAGACTCAGCCTATTTTCCCAGAGTTGTGGAATTGAGGACGAGAGGACATCAGTTTAAGGTGAGAGGAGAAAGAATAAATGGAAACTGATGGAAAATATTTTACTCAGTGAGTGGTTCCCAGAGGGAATGAGCTGCCAGCGCAAGTGGTTGTAGCATTTATATTAATAATATTTAAACGTCATTGGACAATTACATGTGCAGGAAAGGAAGAGAAGTCTATGGGCCAAGTGCTGGGAGATGTGGTTTGTGTGGGTGGACATTTGGGTCAGCATGGGCCTGTTTTGGCTAAAAGGCTTCTCTCTATGCTGTAGGACTTGATTACTCTATAAATAGAACAGCATTTGGGTCAAACTCTCGTTTTCCTTTGGTCATGAGTTCGAATAATTTTTGGACCAAGTTCTTTCAAGTTAACTTTGCAGATATTTTGTTTTTCAGTTTGTTATCAAACGTGTGTGTGTGTGTGTGTGTGTGTATTCCACAGTATTTTTCAAAGGGAAATATCAATGTACATATTTGCAAATCCTCTCGTCATTCTTGTTTCCATCATAGTTTGAGGAATTTTGCTTTTGTCATAAACGTGTTGTTTTAGCAGATTAAATAAATCCATCTGACTTGTTCCTAGCACTGACCCCCGACACACTCTGAGAACTATATCCTTGGCCACGTCACCATACTAGTTATATATTTTTTGTGGAGGAGTGGGACGAGAAAAGGGAACCGAGATCCAAAAGCACATGAAATTATAGACTCAGTGAGCCTAACGTCAGTGTAGAGGAGTTTGTTGGAGGGGATTCTGAGGAATAGGACTTCCATCCATTTAGAAATACAAGGACTTATTAGGGATAGTCAGCATGGCTTGATGTGATGAAAACCATGTCTCATTGATGTGTTTGAGTATTTTGAAGAGGTGACAAAGAAGACTGAAGGAGGCACTGTAGTATATATTGTTTACACAGACTTCAGCAAGGTATTTAATAAGGTTCCCCATGGTGACAGGTTACGAAGGTTAGATCACAAGGAATCCATGGAAAGCTATCCAGTTGGATACAAAATTGTCCTGAAGGTGACGGATTGTTTTCCAGAGTGGAGGCCTGTCGCCAGCGGTGTGCTGAAAGAATCAGTGCTGAGCTCACTGCTTTTCATCATAGATATAAACGACTTGGATGGGAATGTCGGAGGTATTGTTAGTGAGTTTACAGATAACATCAAAATCATGGTGCAGTAGACAGTGAAGAAGATTATCTCGGTGTACAACGGCACTGTTGACCATCAAAGGGCCAAGGACTGGCAAATAATGTTTAGTTTAGATATTTGTGAGCTTTTGCATTTTGGTAAGTTAAAGCAGGGTTGTGCCATGTGGAATGTTGCTGAACAAAGTGAGCTACGGGTGCAGGCTTATAGTTCCTTGAAAGTTTAGTTGCAGGTAGACAGGGTGGTGAACAATGCAGTTGGCATGCTTGCCTAAATCGGTCAGAACATTGAGTATCGAAATTGGGGTGGCATGTTGCGCTTGCACAGGGACGCTTGTGAGGCCAAATTGCGTACAATTTGGTTGGCTCTGCTAAAGGATTGATGTTGTTAAGTTTGAAAGGGTGCTGAAAAGATTTATAATGGTTTTCTGGAACCTGAAGGTTTCATCGAGAGGGAGAGGATGAACAAGTTGAGGCTTTTCCCCTGGACTGTTGGATGCTGAGGGGTGACATGAAAGTGGTTTATAAAATCATAAGGGGTATGGATAGCCTTAATGGCCAAGGTCTTTTTCCCAGGGCCGGGGAGTCCACAAGTAGAGTCATAACTTGAAGGTGACGGGCAAAGATTTAAAAGGGACCTCAGGGGTAAGTTTTTTCATGCAGAGGGTAGTGCATGGACAGAAAGTGCTGTGAGAAAAAGTGATGGAAGTGAGTACAATTACATGTTTAAATGTATCTGGACAGGTACATCAATAGGAATGGTTCAGAGCGATATGAGCTAAATGCTGGCAAGTAGGACGAGATCAGATTGTGATACCTGGTCAGCACGGACGAGCTGGAATAAAGGATCTGTTCCCACGCTGTATGACTCTCTAATTGAATAAGAAGGATGAGGAAAAATTCTGAAATGGGTCTTTCAAGTGAAAATTATCTTCTCCAGAAGTTTGAGGTGCCTCTCTGATTACAGGAATTCAAAGCTGAGTTCGTTAAATATTTGACCGAGAAGTGAGTCACGGATAATGGGATACAGACATTAAAGTGGGGCTGACAACACAACCTGATCAGCCACAATCTTAGTGCCTAGTGGAAAAAGCTCGAAGTATCTCATGACCCACTTCTGCTCCTCAGTCCCATGTTTCTGTATTCCATTCAGCCCCTAAAACCTGCTAGACAGGAGCAGTTGCAGACCACTTGCTGCTATAAACTGGTGCCAGAAACAGAGACTACCATTCAGTCCCTTAAAGCTGTCACATACAGTTTCGGGTGATTGGGAGAATGTAATTGGAAATCTCAGAATGATTATGGAAGAGAACCCTCATCTCTCCTTACAGAGCTGCCCTTCTTGTGTGTCATTTATTGGTTATGTTGCAGACCCAGATTCATTGTGAATACAGCACCCATACCTCACCCAGAAATGGCTCACAAAATTCTCTGGTCTCCCAGGCCACAACATTCAAACAGACCATCCAGGAAAATAACATCCACTAACTTTCCAATAACAGAATGTGAGAACATCAGAAACAAGAGCATGTTGTTCACTACCCCGCCCCCCCCCCCCCCCCAAGCCTGCCTTGCCCTTCACTAAGATCGTGGCTGATCTGCTCTTAGTCTCAAATCCTCTTTAAAGTCCAATTCTTCATATCTCTCAACTCTCTGACAGGTCAAACCCCATCTCCAATCTCTCCAAACACATCCATCGAACACAGAACATTGAACAGTGCAGCACAGTAGAGGCCCTCCACCCTTGATGATGTACCACCCTCTTATCCTACTCTAAGATCAGACTCACCTACATTCTTCCGTGCACTTTCTTCCATGTGCCTATCCAAGAGTCTCCCAACTTTCCCTCACGTAATTGACTCTACACCCACCATTCTCTGTGTGAAAAAAACCTAACATTGACATCTCTCCTAACCCTTCCTTTAATTATCTTAAAATTATGACCGATGGTGATAGACATTTCTGCCCTGGTGAAAAGTCTCTGATTATTCAGTCTCTCTTTGCCTCTCATCACCTTTTACACCTCTATCAAAAACCTCTCATTCTTCTTAATGCAAATGAAAAAAACCCTAGCTCTCTCAATCTTTCTTCATAAGACCCGCCCTCCAGTCCAGGCAGCATTCTGGTAAATTTACTCTGCATCCTTTCTAAAGCTTCCTCATCCTTCCAATAATGTGGTGACCAGAAGTGAACAAAATACACCAGGTGTGGTTTAACCAGGGCTCTACAGAGCTGCGGCATAACCACGCGGCTCTTAAAGTCAATCTCACTTCTAATGGAAGTTAACAGACCATTCGCCTCCTTAACAACCCTAAGAATTTAGGTAGCAACTTTGAGGTATCTATGGACATGGACGCCAAAATCCCTCTGTTCTTCCACACTGCCAGGAACCCTGCCTATAACCCTATATTGTGCAAATTTGAGCTTTCAAAGGGAATTACTTCACGCTTTTCCAGCTTGAATTCCATCGGCCACGTCTTAGCGCAGCTCTGCATTATCTCAATGTCCTGTTGCAACCTACAAAAGCCCTTCAAACACCCATGTACCACTTCAGAAACATTCGTGTCATCGGCAAACTTACTAACCCATCCTTCCACTTCCTCATCCAAGTCAGCTATAAAAATCACAAAGAGAAGAGGTCCCAGAACTGTGGGACTCCACTGGTCGCTTTCAGTGATCTAGCTCCCCTAACTCTCTGTGCAAGAGAATTTCTGACATTCACTATCCTCTGTGTGAAGAAAACATTCTCTGCTTCTACACCATGACCTATTGATATGAACAAAAGAGGAAACACGAGAGATTAGACAGAGGGACTGGCCCTGAACTCAAGGCAGTATTAGACTGTGGTTGACATCAAATTGCACTTAATGATAATTGATTACGGTCTCTATACTGTTGCGATCATTCACATCACAACGGAAGATGTTTATCATCAGTGGACATCAATCATTTCAGCCGTGGGGCATCACTGCAAGAGATTCTCAGGGTAACTCCCTCAGCCCACGCATCCCCAATTTGTCATCATAGAATCCTTACAGCGTGGAAGGAGGCCATTCAACCTATTGAGTCCAAACTGAGCAGAATTGGGAATATTCACTGGCGTTTACATAGTTTTCAGAACAAGGTGACTCTCCTCAGCTTTTGAAGCAATCTGTGTCCATGACCAACAAGAACTGGACACCATTCAAGATCGTTCTGTTAAAGTCTGGATAACATTCACATAACAGCACTGCCAGACACTGTATCCTTCCACATTAAAATGCGCAGCTCATTCGGCACCTCAATCTGTATTCACAAGAATATGTGGAAGTCATTCAACCCATCAAACCATTGGACAAGATGTGTGATATCTCATTTAGCCCCTCTTGCCAAGTACACAGTAAGGAATCTGCTCACTCCCTCACTTACATGGGAATCAGAAAGAGTGTTTTGCACCAGGAGTTACTTACTGAGGAACAGAAAGCAATAATTCAGCTTCTCAAGTCACTGACCCCGGAACAGGAAGATGTCAGAGATGCTCCAACTTCACTAACAAGTGGAGCAGGGAATAAACAAATAGACTGCACCGTCTTGTTCCTCGTGGCTTAATTACTCATAGTACATATGTGTAACTTTAACATGGTTTTCTGGCCATAGAAATGAAGCCAACTTTTTTCAGCCATTCACCAAGGTGTCTAGCATCTCCAAGATAGTAGACCCATGGGCTCCATGGAGGTCAGAAGGTGGTGCAGAATTGTTAACTCTTTCATATTGATGGTATTGTGACTGCTGACAGGATTGTGTCCAGAGTGACATTCAATTCAGTGTCACACAGTAACTGTGCATTAAAATATCAGGGTTCATTCAGAGCCTGTACCTCTCTGTCAATGGACATGAGGGTTCTCCACAGGCATGTAAACTATCGGGAGTCAATCATCCAGTCTAAAATACGGAATTTTCACCCTATTCAGCTGTTTGGGATGAAATGAGTATTCGTCTATAACCATCAAGTTTCAACTTTTTCTTCTCTCACAAGGCTACAGATTAAACACAGAGTTATGCCCTCTCTCCGCATGGTGCCATCATGCTGGGTTTAGTCCGTTGAAACTCCTTTGCATTGTCTTGGTGACAAAGACATCATTATTTGATAAAGCTGACCAAATGTGTACAAAATGCAATAAAATACTCTCTCAACAAAACACACCATTAGGAAAGCTATGCTAACTCTGGCACTTCAATCGTTTTGTACGAAGAGCCACATGTCATTTACTTCCTGTTCCGTATGAATTCTGTTACTGATTTATGACCAAGGACATTCAGGTCCTTTTCAACAATAGAACTTCCCAACCTCTCACCACTTAATAAATATAAATGAGAATCATAATATTTGTTGTACCCATCTAAATCATTTTATACGAAACGAACAGTTATTTCCCAAGCACTGATCCTTCTGATACAACACAAGACTTCCACCCACAGAAAACATGACTCTCTTCATTTTGCACATTATCCAATTTTTGATCCATTTGGTGTACTCCAGCCCGACCTACCCATGGACTCTAACATTCTCCAATTACCAATATTCAACAGTGCCAAACTTTTTGTGAAAATTCAAATACTCTACTATCAGTGATTCTCAGTTGTCGATGTCACAACGGGCAATCTCCACCACCTCCAGCAGGTTTATGAAAGCTAATTTCCCTTTCCTGAATCTAGGCTGACTCTACCATATCATATCATTATTCCCGAAGCGTCTAGTTGTCACGCTCCTTATAAAGTGTTACAATGTGTTTCTCACAGCTGATGTAAAGCTATTTATTTTCCTGTTTGTCCTCTCCATCCTGTTATAAATATTTAGTTGAAAATCACACAGCACCAGGTTATAGTCCAACAGGTTTAATTGGAAGAACACTAGCTTTCGGAGCGTGGCTCCTTCATCAGGTGGTAGTGGAGGGCTCTATCCTAACACACAGGATTTTTAGCAAAAATGTACAGTGTGATGTAGCTGAAATGATACATTGAAAAATTGACTGTTAGTTAAGCCTTTCATCTGTTAGAATACTGTGATAGTTTCACTTCTTTCATGCGTAAATCACAAAACATTTTTTAAAAAGTTGCACTGTCTGGTTAGCTGTTAGGGCTTATGCCCGAAACGTCGAATCTCCTGCTCCTTGGATGCTGCCTGACTTGCTTCGCTTTTCCAGCAACACATTTTCAGCTCCGATCTCCAGCATCTGCAGACCTCAATTTCTCCCCTATGGTGATAGCTAGACAATATGTTGAAGGTGTTGGCCCCCTGTGTTCTCTCTCTATGCCATGACGTTTAGGGGCTCACCATATGTTTGGATCTCTCTGAATGGATGCAGCAGCTGATAACACAAACCCAGGAAAAGCGTCCATAGAACCTCTCTTTACTCTGTAATGACAGGAGCAAGTCAAATCCTCACACACATGGTGCACCCATTTAGTGCTGAAAATGTTTCTCTTCTTAGCGGAAAAAGTGGTTACATTTCTCCACAGTCACACACTCACAGTTCCTCTCTCCAAAGAAGCAGTGACAATGTAACATTACCTTTCTCTGTATCTCAGCAACTATAATGGCTGCACTTGTATTGCAGATGGAGTAGATCACCACACTTATAGAAGAAGGACAGAGGGAAAATAACTCAGTTTAAACAGGGACACATCAAAATTAACATGATATTCAGGAATATGGGAAAAGGGGAAATCTGAGAAAATGCTCCCATTCTATTTTCCTTCTGGTTCATCATCAGCAGTCCCTTTGTTCACTTTTCATTTCTCTCTCTCTCTCTCTCTTTATCTGTTTTTCTCCTGACAGACGCTGTCATACTTGCTGAGATTCTCCAACGTTTTCAGACACTGGGGAATTTTATTTCAGATCTCCATCATTTACAGTTCCTTGGTTTATTTCCCCTTTAATGCTGTGGTTTCACAGAATGTCTGCATCACTGGCAAGGCCAGCATTTGTCATCCATCACTAACTGTCGTTGACTGCGAGATCATTTGTTAAGTCCGCATGGAGCTGATCTTTTGTCACACATAGTTTCTTTACCAAAGGCTATCAGTGAAATAATAAAAGAAATCCTGATTGTTTATGGTTGCCGTTTGTAAAATGAGGTTTCATTCCAATTGTTGCCATTCAAATTTAAGTTCTAACATCAGCTGTGGTAGGATTTGAAACAATGCATTTAAAGTAATAACTTGTGCCTGTGAATTCCATCTGAATTACATGGCCAGTGACAGTATAACTGTGATATGAGGTCCCTATTACGAAATAACTGGAGAAACAAGATAAAAGTTTGTTGTCAAAATATTTGTAACTGGACGAGTGGTCAGAAAAGTACTGGAGCCGCAAAATATGAAGTTATGAAGGAGGCAGATGGTGGCTAATTCAGCAACAGCACTGAGGCAGAGTTGGAGACTGGGGATATTATAAAGGTAGGTGTAGGCAGTTTGATGACAAAGACAATACAGTGTTATAAAACAGTTCAGGGAAAAAGGTAGACTCAACGGTCTGAACAGTCATGTTCCTTCTTAGATGTTTATGAGTGAGGAGTCTGATATTGATGTACATGAAGTGGAGTTTGTGACTGAAACTGAAGATAACAGTTTATGCATTTTTAATATAAAAATAATCGAAACAGCAATAACTTTCACCATCGTTTATAAAATGGACAGAAATTGGCTTACCAGGAACACCAATAATAGCAAGGATGGGATAATACCCAGCTTGAATAATTCTCAGTACGGCTTCTATCCGCAACTCTATCCAGGCCCAATCCTGAGAAAGCAAGTAAAGAACCGCAGATAAACTCCTGGCCATTGTTAGAACATTCCACTCGAAAACATTCAGATTCTGATCCATTGTTGTAACATCCCAGTGTAATGCTCTCAGATTCTGATCTATTGGTGGAACATTCCAGTCTATTGTTCTAAGATTGTCTTCCTCTACCTTGCTCTGTAGCTGCTGATTCCAATCACTTTGAGGATGATACTGCCGCTGATACTCTCTGATAACAGGTTGAAGAAAGCCCCTGGTTAATAGAAGAGGAAAGCCTCCAGGGACACAGTTAGGATCCATGAAGACTGACATTCACAGTCACCGAACAAACAGCTCAATTTAACCCCTTTCACAACAACCATGACAAATGGCAATAATACTTGGTCTTCCTGAGATGTTGACATCGCTGACTGTCGGTCTAATGGCAAGTCACGAATTGTAAAGTTAGAGGTGAAGCAGAGAGATGATGTTTTCTCTTCACTAGCTCACTGATTCCCCTCTCTTTTGGCAGGGTCGGAATTGCTGGGCTCCTGAGGCTGTGTCTGATTACCAGGCCTGCTGCATCCTTTGGCTTTATTTATTTCCATTTAACTTTGACATTTATCTTACCGACATTGCATGGCTTAGGTGGAGTTAGGCATTTTTGAGAGACATAATACAGCTTTCTATACGGTGTAGATACAGTCCATTCCTTATTGTCTTTGCAGCCGGGGACTGGTCCTGTAGAGTGATGGCCAAACTCTCACTGAACAAGGATTCTTAGTTTTACCTTTCACCAGTTATTGCTGGGGTCTCAGGAAGGGTGGAAGGCAG
The DNA here is from genome assembly GCF_020745735.1 of Hemiscyllium ocellatum. NCBI lineage: Eukaryota > Metazoa > Chordata > Chondrichthyes > Orectolobiformes > Hemiscylliidae > Hemiscyllium > Hemiscyllium ocellatum. The sequence goes on from NW_026867841.1 coordinate 38,448, forward strand.
AAAATCCCTTGCAGCTACTGCACACTCAGAGATTTCTCTAAAAATTGTCTTTTAATGTGCATTCCTCCTGGATTGGAGAACTGCAGGTCAGACAATGTGCTTCCTCAATTGGTTTTTGGACAAGTGTGCTCTAGGATTTTACCATATTGGAGCAGTTGCTGTTTAGTAATTAAATAACCTATTAATCTGTTAAGTTTTCCAATAAGTTAAATTATTTCAAGTTCCTTTTTTATTGTGATTTTTTTTGTCTACACTGTTTGAGTAAATTGCGTTTTGCTTAATGTCAAATATTTTGACCAAACGAATTGCACCTGAAACACAGCACCTCACAATTACTTTTAAAATAACAAAACGTTCGGGTCGAGACGACCTTCTTCATATATTATGAGAGGGGTCTGTTCGGCTCCATAATAAGAAAGACAAATATTCAAATTTTAATTAGATAATTATTTAATCGACAATACGTTTCAGGAACACGGGGTTTGACAGCGGAATGCGCCGAGCTGGATGAGTGATAACTCTATCAGGAATTGTATGAGATACACAATCCACACCACAGTTACAGCTCAGATACGCATAAGACCAGATGAGATATCTTCTCGGTACGGAGTACTGTGCAGACAGGCTCAGTACAACTCAGCAATCTGTCCAGGATGGAATACTGTGCAGCGCTCAATAATCCACTAGCTATCTGTCCAGCATGGGGAGCAGTACAGACCACACTGGAGCATTGATTAGGATGCCTGGACAAAACGGTCTGTCCAGCATGGATGATATGTAGCCCACACCACAGTCTTCTATAAACGCGGACAAGATATCATGTTCAGTGTGGGGAGCTGTATTGTGAATAGCAATGAATTTATCTGTTACCCTCCCACCATGCAGAGCTGTGTGCACCACCCCAATGCATTGTTCAGTAACACTGTGTTAGATCCCTGCCTAGTGTGGAGAAACTAGCAGCCCATGCTGGAAGTGACACGGTATGCAGCTCCCGTCCATTTACAGCTCCATACCTCTGTTGTGCAATGATAAGGGGTGTTGTGGGTGTGTAAATCATTGGCAGAGAGTGAAGATAGAGGAATCAGTTAAAATACCTACAACGAAAAGAACTTTGTGAAAAAGAGAAAGAGAGATTGAGAGAAGACTTCATGGAAGATCACAGGTTTCAGAATGCTGAAATTAAGACATTTCGAGAGCATCCTACTGCATGAGCCAGTATTCTCAGGAATTATGGGTGAATGGGACATAGGTATCAGTTCAGATGATGGAGAATTTTGGACAAGCATTTGTTCAGCAGCTTTGTAACTGGGAGTGAGGTCAGCAGAGTGTATGACTCATTGGGTTGAATCGAACAATAGTTTGTCTCGGTGACATTTTCATTGAGTTTGACAGAGGGATTGTCTGTACGAGGCTGAGCTTGTTTCCTGGTGCTATCTTATGGAACTCACCTCATTAACTACCCGACCCACCCTATGGTGTCCCTCTCATTCAATGGTGCTCCCTCTACTGCATGCAGCACTCTCTCTCTCCACCCCCTCTCTCTCTTTCTCCCCCCCCCCCCACTCACCTTTGCAATACCCCCACACGGCGATAGAATGTTCTGGAGAATGCCAGTTATGGAATGTTCCAGACAAAATTCCAAGTAATTCCAATTGGCAGAAAAATATCAGTGCCCCAGTATGTAATATGTAAGGGGAAGGAGTCGAGATGTATGTTTTTTAAAATTGCATACAATTTAAACTCATCATGAGACGATTCAATGATTTAAACGTGCTCTAGTATTAATACGATCGGGGATGATTTGATTTTGCCCTGAGCTCCATCGTAGAGGAGCTTCAGACATTCAACCCCTTGGGTTTATGTCACTGACCAGACGACACTCAAGAACTTTTACCCCAGTTTTCTTCAAGCACCTGTTCGAGGCCATTTCCCATGGGGGACGGACTCTCCTAACAATATATTCCACCAGCATTATACGTCTATGTAATGGGAAACACATTTTACACAGACCAATCCAAACCAGACTCTTATTTTATGGTTATCAATATCTAATTACAATTAATAATTCTGGTTATTTCACTTGTCTCACCTTATTGTTATCAGCTATAGACAGCTTCTAAACACTTTTCTCATTATAACATACAAATCATAGCAAAGAACATTTTTATCCTCAGCCATTATCTTGACCGTTCTCTGAATTGTACCGTTTTCCTCGTTATGAAAATTTCTATTGCCCTTTGCCTGTGACTTTTTTCTATACGTAGCAGTTACACAGTCTCCCAAGCAGTTGGCTGGATGGCTGGTTTGCGATGCACAGGGAAACCAACAGCCTAGGTTCAATTCCCCCACACTGACAGAGGTTACCATGAAGGGGACGGTCTCTCAATCTTACCCCATCACCCGAGGTGTGGTAACCCTCAGCGTAAACCACCACGAGAGGTCTCTCTCTCTATCGACAGAGCATCCCCATGGTCCTTTGGAACTGTATTGTATCACTGTTAACATTTTAAAATGTTATCCATATCATCATTTCGTTTTTCCTTATATTCCTGGATGTTGTGGAGCAGTGTTATTTTGTCCCACTGTCAGCATTACCCCCACACTGTACATTCCTGACCATTCCTCAAAAATCCATGACTCGGTCATCATTTATGAAACTTGTGGTCTGTGTCTCAAAAAAAAAATCAATATCTCTGCCTCCAATTATCTGCAAAAAAAACCAAATAATTAAAAACAAAATTAACGTCATATCTGTGTGTCAGATTTTGTTTTGTGTCCTTACCTTGGAAAGGATATAATTACAGTTCAGAAATGTTTCACTTCACTGCGATGAAGAATTTATATTATGGAAGCTTTTACAGGTTACTCTTGGAATGAGGCTTGATTTCATTTAAACACACAAAACCTTGAGGTCAGTGGATCAGGTAAATACACACTGGGAGTTTTTATAGCCCAAACTTGTGTCATTTTCGTAGAACATCAACAATGTTGAAGCACGACCTTCTGCCCATCGAGTCCACATTGACCCACTGAAATGCATCCCAGACAGCCCTGTCCCCACCACGTAACCCAGCTTTTCCCATGGCTAACCCACCTAACCTACACGTCCCTGGGAACTATGGGCAATCAGGTATGGCCAATCCACTTTAAGTTGCACATCTTTAGATTGTCGGGGGAAACTGGAGCACTGGGAAGAAACCCACACAGACACGGGGTTAATGTTGAAACTCCACATAGAGGGTCGCCAAGGTTGGAATTAAGGTCAGCTGCTTGGTGATGTGAAGAATCAGTGCTGAACACAAATCCACCATGTTCCTCTGTGGCTTAAGAAAAATAACTGTCTGACTTGTTCCTGCTACTGACCCTGACTCAGTCCGAGACCTTCATCATCGGACATATCACCAACCTGGTTACATTTAAAGTTTGTTGCGAATAATGGAGGAGTGGGACTAGAAAGACAAACTGTTGATACCCTCCAATCTCAGTCAGGACCAGAGTGAGGGGAAATTTACAAAGTGGGATTTCATTCAAGTGGGAATACTCTTTCCCAAAAGTTTGATGGCTGAATCTTTATATTATATCGATGCTGGATTCGTCTGCTTTTCCATAGACAAGTGAATCAGGGATAATGGTGCATGGAGAGAAAACAGCAGATCGGAACACAATGAGATGAGCCATGTCTTTATTTACTGGTGGAGTAGTGTCAAAGGGCCGAAAGACCCAATCGTGTCTGTCAGCCCTCTGCTCTGATGTTTCATTCAGCCCTTGGGACCTGCTGTACTGGGGCAGATCGAGGCCACTCCGATGATTAGGTGTAGTTTCAGAAATGTACTTGAAATATTCAGGCTGGGTCAGGAAGTGACCCCCACCCCCCAATCCCTCTTTCCAGGCCTCACCTCTTTGTAACTTCAGCTCCCCACTTGGGTAATGTTACAGACCCAGATTCGTCGTGGATACAGCCTCCATACCTTACCCAGGGTAAACTCAAACAAATTCTGGACGCTCCCTGAATGCAATATTGTACAAAACGACTTCCAGGAAAATAACCAGTTACTTTCCAAAAGCATAACGTAGGAACGAAAGAAATAGGAACAGAAGGGGTCTATTCGGCCCCTCACGCCTGCACTGTCATTCAATTAGAAGATGGCTGATCGACTCCAGGGCTCAACTCCACTTTCCTGCTCACCCCTTGTATCCTTCAACTTGCTGATATGTCAAAAAACATTCCACTCCGTCTGTAAATACATTCAGTGTCCCAGCTACAACTCCCCCGCCCCCAACTCTCTGCATTAGGGTATTCCAGATATCCAAACCTTCAGAAAGAAGACATATTTTTGCATCACAGTTTGGATTCAGTATCCCTTATTCTGTACCTATAATCCCCAAATTCAATACTCTGGCCAAGAGTGGACCCATATTCTCTACATTTACCTTTCAGCCTTCTCTGCAGTTTGTAAGTTTCAGTCACATCACCCACATTCATGTCAGCCACAATGAATAATCGCCTCACCAATTTAGATGTACTCAATAATTCAACCTTTTCATCCTAGGAACCCGCCTAATGAACCAACCAATGCTGACTTTTTGTTTCATACACAGAAACACTCCAATGCCTTTGAACTGCTCCATTTTTGGGGTGTCATTTCCATTAAATAAAAGCCTGACTTTTGATTCTCAGTGTCATTCACAAACTCGGATGTATACTGCACTCAGCTTCCACCGTCAGGCTATCAGTATAGATGATCAATAACTGATGCCATCGGACTGATACTTGTGCTTCTCCACTTGATGCATTTTATCATAAAGATCTATTAATCGTTACTCTCCAATTTCTATGTGTGAACCAATCGTCATTCCATCAAATATATTATCCGTCATATGATGAGATCCTGTATTGTGTAAAAACCTTTATTTTGTGATACCTTCTGGAAAATTTTTGGAAAGCCTCATGTCTACCAGTTCCCTTTCATCAAGTCCGCTTGTTACATTGTCAGGGGGTATCCAGATAATCTTTGCATGATTTTTTATAGATCCCCTTTCATAAAACCCTAACGATTCTGCTTGAAGCATTACTAAATGCCCTGCAATTCCCTCCTTAATACCAAAATCTCGCAGATTCACAGCAATAATGGCGAAGCTGAATGGTTCCTGCTTTCAATCTCGGTTCTTTCTTGAAGACAGGTGCCATATTGGAGGCACTCCAGTTTCGCTGTAACACTCCTGTAATCCAAAGAGCTATGGATTATTTTACACAGTGCTACCAGTCGTGTCTGTAACCACTTCCTTTAAAACCAGCTATGAATTTCTGCTGACCTCTCCCCCCTTACAATTCTCTATTTGTTTTAAATAAAACGTGTTCCTTTTGTTCGAACTTTCCTACTAATGCCATTTTGTTTATAGCATTGAAATATTTACAGTGCCTCACCTTGTGAGGACCAATGTAAAATTCCCTGCAAATTCCCTCTGGGCAATTCCCCCGTCGCATCCTCCAAATATCCTGAATATACTTTCCTGACTTCATGTCCACAAAAAGTCACGCACGCATCCTGATTTTTTTTTTGTAATAAACACAGAGAATCTCATGCTACTTGTTTTTATATTTCATGCCAATTTACTTACATTATATCTTATATTTATTTTCCCTCATTTTCTAGATTCATACAGCCATATCACCCACAAACAGATCCTTTCATCCAACTTCTCCATTCTGACCAGGTTTTCCAAACTAAACTAGTTCCACCTGCATGCACTTGGCCCAAATGTCTCTGTATGTTTCCCGTTAATATGTTTGTCCAACTATCTTTTCAATTTTGTAGCTGTATCTACCACTTTTCCTCTGGCAGCTCATTCCATGCACACGTCACCGTCTGCATGAAAAAGTTACTTCTTCGACCTTTTTAAATCTTCCCCTTTCACCTTAAGCTATGTCCTCCATGTTTGAAATTCACTATCCTGTCGAAAATACGTTAGCTGTGCAACCAATCCATGTCTCTCATGATTTTATACAATGCTTTCATTTCACCCCTCAACCTCCTACACTCCATCTGATATTAACTTCAAGACTTCAAGGATTTAAAAATAATCACTAGAAATTTGAAACAATATTAAAAGCGAATGGTAAACAACACTCAGCCCCAAACTTCATACTGTGATTTGTTTTCTTCCATATTGCATTACTAAAGCAGCATGAACCTCTTACTGGTGTCAATAAGAAGTCAAACACCTGAATTTCTTTGTCTGAAGGGGGCAAAGGTCTCTACAGTGAAAACGTATCTCTGCCCAAATCTATGTAACGCTACATAGTCAACATTCTTCCTCCTGGTCCCCCTACTTGGTTGTGCCTTCTATTGCTTGCACTCAGTATAGAGGACCCTTTTCCCCAACTCACATCTAAATTTAAACCCATTTTACATCATCTTCTCGTTCACCACTGATAAAAGCCCGATTTATCTTTTGCCACACACCCTTTACACTGTCATCCACCCCCCCACCTCTGACAACGGAATAAAAAGCCCGTTTTTCAATCATTTGCAATTCTGAAAAGTGTCAGACTAGACTTTAAACGCTAACTCTCTTTCTATGTCTCTCCAATGCTGCCAGACCTGTTGAGTTTCTCCAGAATAGGCACAGCAGAAATTTTCAATTTAACAAACAACTATGGATACTGCAAATAAAAATACAAAAAACGCTATAGGATCTGGGAGCTTTGTCGAAGGGACACTTAACCGAAAGATTAACTCTGCATTCACTCCAGAATATGCTGCCAGACCTGCATAGTTTGTTCAGCAACTTCTGTTTTTGAAAAAGTTCCAAAATTGTGTGTCAAAGCTGCTGATACGTCCTGTTCAGCATGGACATCCATACACCAGGAAGAGAACGATAATACAAGGTGCACAAATTCCTTGGTTCCATAAATTCGGCATCACTGATACTATAGAGCTCTTAATCATGGTCAGGGAGAGAAACAGAGGGAAACACATTCACTTCAGACACAGAAGATGGCATTGAAGGAAAGGAAAAGATTCAGATGAATATGTTAAAGTGTTTGAGTAATGTAACAAATTGGAGGCGTGACACCCGGGAGAAACCCTCAGCAGAATGAGGATATGAAAATGGAAATGTTACCACATCCGAAACCAGGTTAGGTCACTGTGTACAGGGCTGATGGCTGAATGGGTCTCGATGTGAATTGCGGGACGGTCAGGAGAATGGAATCGCAGATATTGCAATTCGGGCTGGTCCTATCATGCGATGTTGTGGACAACAGCAGCAGCAGAAGCAGCATTGCAATCAATCACAATCTGTAACTGTTTACCCAGGATAATCCACCAGTCTACCATGAGCATCAAGCTGATCTATTGTTCAGTGACGAATGTGGGGTGAACGTGCCAGAGACAGATTCATGTGTATCTAAACGTAATGATAAACTATTAAAGCTACCGGACTTGACTGGTTGGATTCCAAACATCAGGGCTAACATTTGGGAGAGAGGGAGGTATTAGTCCAATACTAACAGATCAGATCTAAGATTTGCAGTCCTGCCACCTCCAGTCATAAATGTCAACGGACCATTAAAGAACTTACTGAAGGAGAGGACTCCAGATATACCACCATCCTAAATAATGGAACAACCCTGCACATCAATGTAAAAGACAACAATACAATGTATGCACCATCCTTAGCAAGAAGTATTGTTGCATGATGCAGTTCACCCTTGCCATGATGCCCATGGAATCACAGATGCCAGTCTTCAACCAATTCGATTTGCTGCACGTGCCATGAAGAAACAGATGTAGATACGACAAAGGCAATGGGCCCTGACTCCGTTCCTGCAATAGGACTGAAGACTTGTGCTGCACAACAAACCGTGTCCCTGAGGAAGCTGCTTCATTCCAGCTCCAAATCTGACATCGGAAAATAACTCACGTATGTCCAGTCTGCTAAGAGGAGAATAATTACAATCTGACAAATTACCACGCCCTCAGTACCATCTGGATACTCAAATTGGTTGGAGTTCATTTTGACAGAGTTGTCAAGCAGCACAGAAATAACCTGCTCAGTGTGGTTTCTGATAGGTCCCCATATGGAGATGGTGCTGCTGTGGAAATGTTACAAGATTACTAATCCAGACGAGGCTAATGCTCTGGCAGCTGGTAGAAGTTAAAAACAATTAATAACATATAAATATCTAAAATCTGGTATCCGTAATGGTCACCTTAAAGCCATTGTCGATTGTAAACATCTATTTCTTTCCGCAATGTACTTTCAGGAAGTGAATCCCCCGTGCTTTCCTAGTCTGGCCTAAAAGTGACGACAGGCACACAGACACGTGATAAACTCTTCAACGGTCTCTGAAACGGCCAATCAAGACACTCAATTGTATCAAACTGCTTCGAATACTTCAAGGGTTAAACCGGACCCAATACCCAGCACTAGCTCAGTATTGGAAAAGGGAACGGGAGACACAGTCCTGTCGACCTTGAAGAGATTTCCTTCCGAACATGTCAGAGATATTGACAAGTTTTGCAGAGCTTTCCCACAGGTGCACAGAAACATCAGGAAAGGAGTAGGGCATTCAACACATTGAGCCTTCCCCATTCCAGCTAATGGAGAAAATTTCGTCAGTGCAGATTTCCTCACAGAGTGTTCGTAACCCTTAATATGCTTAAATATCGTGAAATATGTAATAAGAATTGCTGTCGTCACTGCTGTCCATCAATTTTGCTCCTTCAATCAATATACAGGCTGTTCTGTGATCACACATGCCTATTAGTCATGAGTTGGCTGCCATGCCGTTCATGAATTGTGTGCTTTTCCTAAAAAAATAAAGCAAGTTCCTGGTCACTGTTATGCAATTCAATCTCCAACATTGGCTAAACAGCAAAACCCAGCTCGTGATCCCCTACCTGCAAAATGTACACTCAGTGTGTTCAGCTTAAACAGGGATGCAATCCGCTCTGCAAGCCTTGAAACTGAGCCTCACACTGGGAATTGTAGGCAATATTTCGAAGAAACATCATTTCAAACTGGGGGAAAAATTTGGGGAGAACTGAAATTCCACGGCAAGGGCACATGGTCAGTCAGCCCCGAAAACATCTGGTGAAGAGCATCGTGAAAGGTACAGCGGTGTAGTCAGTGGCCGTAGTGTTGAGGTGTTACATGTAAAGCACTATTTCACTGCAATATATGTTTTAAAAATTAACTTAGACAGTGTAAATATGTGTGTTAGACCACCTTTCATTTTTGGTTTTTACTGATATTTCAGGGTTCGCCCCTTAACCTCTTCTTTCCCATAGCCCCCGTTATTCATATAACACCATTATCAGAGTGCTCCAACGATAAAGTCGGCAGAAAATTCGTTGTCAGGAAAGGGAACGGGAAACACAGTCCTGTTGACATTGCAGAAATCTCCTTCTTAACATCTGAGAGCCTGTGACAGCTGTACACCAGCTGTCTGCTGATCACTTTAGTGTCCATAAATCCTTATTTATATTTAATATTCTGGTTTCCACAGCCTTATGTGGGAGAGAACTCCCCAGTGTTCGCCAGTCTCTGAGTACAGGCATATATTCTCATCTCAATGCAGAGTGACCTGCCTGTATCTTTGGTCCCTTGTTTGAGCCATCACAGTCAGGGGAATTACTATCCCTGCTTCCAATCTCTCTCGCCCTGTCAGGGTATTATATACTTCTCTGAGATCTCCACTCATTTTCCTAAAGCCCATTGAATACAGGCCCAGTCGCCCCAAACTCTGCTCCCACAACAAACCTGTCATCCCAGAGATCAGTCAGGTCATCATTCGCTGCTCTCCCTCAGGTTTTTCCTCTATTAAGTAAGGAGACCAAAACTGCCCACAATACTGCACAATGTTCAAGATGGGGTCTCACCAAAGCCCTGTACAGCTGCAGTAAGACACCCTTACTCCTGGACTCAAATCCCCCTGGAATGAATTTCAACATTCCATTTATCTTCCTAACTACTTTCTGTTCCTGCAATAGTGCTTTCAGTGAATGGTGTGGAGGGAGATCCAAACCCTTTTCAATGTTACAGCTCTCCACTTGGTGGCTCTATGTACTCTGGTCAGCGTGCCGAAGCCATTCCCAGTATTGACTGCTTGCTTCAGAACGCACTGCCTAGCATAGACCTCGGAGGGCTGCGCAGTACGAAATAAAAATGCAGCATGAGCTCCTTTACAAATCAATATTTTTTTCAATCAATCCCTTTTCAAATGGTATGTAGCCATCTTGTTTTCCCACCAAAGGGCATGACATCTCGTCTACCCCCATTGCTCTCCATTTGCCGCGTATTTGCCTATTCAAGCCACTTGTCTCAATCATCTTGGAGCTTTTTTTGCATCCTACTCAACGACTCACAATCCGACATCGACATTTAGCGCCATCAGCAGAATTGGGAATATTGCATTTGATTCCCACAATTAAAAGTTTGGCGTTTATTGGTAATAGCTGGGACCCAAGCCCCGATTCCTGCTATACCCCCCAAGCTTTCCACTCGAAAACACATTGTTTTATTCCTATTCGCTGTGTCATGTCAGCTCTCCCATTCTAAATGATGTCCACATATTAACCCCAGTCCCATAAGATTTGAATTTGTATGGTAGGCTTGAAGCTTTTTCACCGAATTTCCTAAAAATCCAGTCATATTGTATTGATTGCTTTAACATAATTTTGCTCAGTCAGTGTCTCAAATATGATACCCTTTTCATAAATCTCTATTGACGTTATTTCTGCCCATTACTTTCGGTTCCAATACTTCCTCTAAATCTGTTTAGTTGCCAATTCCATTCTATTTCCTTTCTTTCTCACCAGATTAAAGTTTCCTAATATTGCTAGGAAGATTGTTTTTTTTGATTTGATTTCTTCTGTGAAGACATAACTGAAATATTTGGTCCATACTTCTGCCATTGCCCTGTCCTCAATACTCTGGTTTCATACTGTTAGGAAACTGCACCATTTTATCCTTAATTTTGCCACGTACATGTTTTTAGAACCAATTATAAATTCACTCTTATAATACTTGTTGATATACTCTTCAGAAATTCATCAATTCTGGCTTAAGGTGCTGAACGACTAACATTCCACAGCCATACAATCACAAGAGCATAGACTCTGTACCGTCAAAAATACAGCACGGTCAGCATCAGTCCCACTTTTTGAAAAACGACCCATAACCGAGAATGATATGGCATTTCAAGTGCGCAACCTTGTGTCATTTTTTTTAATGGTTGTGAGTTTACCCGTAACAACTCCCCTCTCAGGAAGTGCATCCGAGATCCCAACACCAGCTGGGTTAAAAAAAATCCTCAAATTCTCACTAAACCTCAAACCCTCCCACTTAAATAGTGCGCTCTCCTGTTCTTGACCCTTTGACGAAAAGGAACAACTGCTGTCTATCCACGCTATCCATGCCCCTCGCGAATCCTCCTGAATCACCTCCCTGTCAGCCTTCTCTGATCCAAAGTAAGCGACGCGAGTTTATCCAACCTCTCTCCATAGCTGATATTGTCCATCTCAGGGAACGTCCTGGTGAATCTCCTCTCTACCCCCTCCAGTCCAATCACAATCTTCCTATAATGTGGATCCCAGAACTACGTAAATTGTTCCATCTTGGATTAACTAACGTTCTACATAGCTCTTATAATGTATGCCTCGATGAAAACAGACAATGTTTACAGTCGCTATGCTTTATCAACTTATGCGTTACCCTGTCCATACCCATTCAGGGATGTGTGGAGAAGCACCCGCTGACCTTCATAGTGTGTTGCCATTCATTTAGAGCTACCCTTAATCATCATCTTTATTAGGGTTACGATCCATCTGTCATTGATCTGCCCATCTGACCGTTCCATTTACATCTTCCTGTAAATTTAGACCTTCCTCCTCATTTCCAACCACCTGGCTAATCGTTTTTAAGGTTACAAAATCACACCAGGTTGTAGTCCAACACTTTTATTCAGAGGCATTAGCTTTCGATGCGCTGCTTCTTCATCAGGTGATGATGAACTTGGAAAGCTGCTGCCTCCAAATAAACCTGTTGGACTATAATCTAGTGTTATCTGACTTTTAACTTTGTCCACCCCAGCCCAACATTGGCATCTCCGTATTACAAGTAACAAGGGCATAGCACTGATCCCTGTGGTGCACCTTTGGACATCAATCTCCAGTCATACAAACAGCCTTCTAACACCGTGCTCTGTATGCTAACACTAAGTTGATTTGGATGCAATTTGGCAAGTCATTGATGAGTGCGAATTGTTCCCTTTTTTATAAGATTAGATTCCCTACAGTGTGGAAACAGGCCTTCGGCTCAACCAGTCCACAAAGAGTAGCCCATCCAGACCCATTTCCCCCTGACGAATATACCTAACACTATGGGCAATTTAGCATGGCCAATTCACCTGACCTTCACATCTTTGGACTGTGGGAGGAAACCGGAGCACCCAGAGGAAACCCACGCAGACACGGGGAGAATGGGCAAACTCCACACAGACAGTCGCCCAAGGTGCGAACTGACCCTGGGACCCTGGTGCTGTGAGGCAGCAGTGCTAACCACTGAACCACTGTGCCGCTTGATATACCTGCAGAATACCTGGAGATTCTCCCTAATGTTACCCTGTCAACAAGCTTCCATGCCTCTGTGTTAGTCAGTCCTCTTCAAGTGATGGATTTGCTTCTTCTTTCTATTGTAAATGGCCTGTCCCTTATCCTGCCATAATTTGCCTTATACGTAGATTAGACAGTCAGAGAAACAGTTTGTTTATTTCCAACTTGTCATATGTTCAGTGAATTTTCTAAATTTCACTGCGGTCATCTCTCAATCTCGCCATCTGAGGGATTAATCTGGAGAATGTCCATTGTACTTCCTCTGTGGTCAGTATATTGTTTCTCAGATTGAGTCACCAACACAAATATAGTCTCACCACCACGCTGTGAAACAGCTTCAACATGTCCTTCCATCTACATTCTGATTCCCTTAAATGAAGGCGAACATAATTTTAACTTTCCACTTACATATATTCCTCAAAATGCCTTTCACATTAATTCTTTTATGAACTCACTGTGTGAGCTCTTACAGAAACCCTTCTGAAAATCCAAAGATGCCAATTCTACTGGTTGCCCATATCTATGCTGTAAGAAACAAGTTCAAATAATTTCAAAGTTTGTCAAGTATGATTTCTCTGTCGGACACACATGCTGATACTCTCAAATTTTGCTGTTAATTTCTAAATATCTAACAACACGTGGCATGTAGTAGATTCAAACGGTTTTCTTACAGATGTCAAGTTAATTAGTCTGCAGTTCTCCACACTGTCTCTTCTTCCATTGCCGATGCTCAGATCCATTCCATTTACCTACATTTCTTGGAACATGTTTACTTCCTTCCATTTATCTACAATGGCTTCCAGCCTCTGCACAAAGAGCAGGAAAATGAAACACAGTCATTGACAGCACAGTTAATACTTCTCTTGCTGATTTATTGCTAATAATTTGATGGGAAGTACATCTGGTTTGTCAGACCTAGAAATGCGCAATCCAGCTACAGGTTCACGTACTACCTTGTCACTGACATAAATTAACTTTATGTCTTTCCTGTCACAAGTTCCATATGATCATTTGGTAATTCTGGGTGATTTTCGGGCTCTTCCTCCATGAAGACAGATGCAAAGTAACTAGTAGATATCTCGGCCATTTCCCTGTTTCCAACAATATATTCTCCTCTCCCGATTACACAATTTCATATTTGAGCTTGCTTTATTTTGTTTTCTTTGAAATACAGATTGTAGATTTATGCAGATTTTGTGCTCTGAGCATGCTAACAATGTAACAAAGGCCCTTGGGCCCAGCAGTTCCACACTGCCGTTTCGAAGAAGAACCCACACAGACCCATTTCCATACGATTCTACGTTTACGCCAGACTAATGCACCTAATGCACACATCCCTGAACACTATGGGGCAATTCAGCACGGCCAATTCACCTAACCTGCAGATCTTTGGATTGTGGGAGGAATCCGGAGCACCCAGTGGAAACCAACAGGAGACAGGGGGAGCATTGGAAACTCCACACAGACAAATGTCTGAGTATTCTCACGTTTTCACATGTCTGAAGTTCTTCTGAAGTCACTTCCTATGATTCATATATTTTTTATTTATTATGTTAACCATCATTAAGTGACTTCCGCTTTCTTTGGTAATTATACCTTAAAAAATAGACAAATTTTTCAGACTATGCAGTATTTCTATAGATCTTGTGGTCCTCACCCGATATATCCAAGAATTCAGCAATCAGGAGAGAAGAAGTTGCGGGAGCCCTGGCTGATAATTTTGCATCATCGTTAGCCACGGATGAAGTCAGCGAAGACTGGTGGGAAGCGAATGTTGTGCCCTTATTCAAGAAGAGCTGCAACGAAGGACGTGGGAGCTATAAACCTGTTAGCTTCACAACTGTGATAGGTATGTTGCTTGAGAAGACTCTGTGATAAGATATATATATATATTTGGAAAGACACAGAACAGTCAGCACGGCTTTGTGCATTAAAGATTACAATTTATTAATTTTTGGAGTTCTTTGATGAACTGACCAGGAATGTTGACAAGGGTAGTGTGACAAACGTAGTCTACATAGATTTCAGAAAGGCCTTTAGATTAGATTAGATTCCCAACAGTGTGGGAACAGGCCCTCCAGCCCAACAAGCCCACACCACCCCTCCGAAGAACAACCCACCCTGACTAATGCACGTAACACTACGGGCAATTTAGCATGACCAATTCACCTAACCTGCACATCTTTGGACTATGGGAGGAAACCCACGCAGACACGGGAGAATGTGCAAACTCCAAACAGTCAGTTGGCTGAGGCGGGAATTAAATCCAGGACCCTGGCGCTGTGAGGCAGCAGTGCTGACCACTCAGCCACCGTGCTGCCCCAAGGTTCTAGATGTTAGGCTGCTCTGAAATGTTCGATCACATGGAATCCAGAGGGAGCTGGAAAACTGAACATACAATTGGCTTGATGGTAGTTATCAGAGTGTAATAGTGGAAGGATGCTTGTCGGACTGGAGGCCTGTGGCAAGTGGAGTGCCTCAGGGGTCTGTGCTGGGACCATTACTGTTAACTCTATTAATGATTTTGTTGAGAATATACAAGACATGATCAGTAATTTTGCTGATAACACTAAAATAGGGGGTTTCGTGGACAGTGAGGAAGGTTATCAGAAATTGCAGCAGGACTTTGATCAGCTGGGGTAATGGGTCGAGAAATGGCAAATGGAGTTTAATATAGGTTAATGTGAGGTCTTGCATTTTGGAAGATCAAATCTAGATAGGATTTTCATGGTTAATGTTTGGGCCTTAAGGAGTGCAGTGGAGCAGAGGGTCCTTGGAATTCAGGTGCATGGTTCTCTCAAAATAGAGTCACAAGTAGACGACAGTGAAGAAGGTTTATGACACACTGGCCTTGATTAGTCAGGGAATTGAACATCAAAGTTGGGGAGTTACTTTGCAGTTATACAGGATGTTGGTGAGTCTGCGCTTGGAGTACTGTGTTCGGTTTTGTTAAATTTTCTCCCGGAAGGATGTGATGAAATTGGAAAGAGTACAGAAGAAATTCACGAGGATTTCACCAGTACTCAATAGTTAAGGTATAGGGAGAGTTTGGACATGCTAGATAATTTTTCTTTAGAGTGTACAAGAGACGATATAATACAGAAGTATATAAGATCATGAGAGACATTGATAGGGCGAATGCACTCAATCTTTTTCCCAGTGTTGTGAATCACAGACAAAAGGACATCTGTTTAAGATCAGAGGGGAAAGAACAAAAGGGAACCTGGGAGACAACTTTGTTTACACAGAGGCTGGTACACATATGGAATGAGCAGCCAGTGGTTGAGGGGGTTACATTAACAACATTTAAAAGGAATTTGGACAAATACACGGATAGGAAAGGATTTGATGGAAATGGGGCAATGGCAGGGAAATGGGGTTAGGGTGAATGCATATTTTGGTCGGAACGGACCGGTTTGGAACAAAAGGTCTGCCTCTGTGCTTTAGGACACTATGACTCTGACAACCATTGCTTGTCTCCCACTGAATGCCATATTGCACTTTCCCAATTCACTGGAGCGAACTTGACCCTCTAGCCTCCAGGCTTCCATCATGTTTGACCATCATGTTCAACGTTCGATATTATACGCAGATGCCGTGTAAAATGTAATATATTAACGTCACTTTTCCTCAGAACAAGGTTCTTAATTAGTCCTTCTGAGCACACATCACCAAATCCAAACTAACCTTGTCTCTAGTGTGGATCACAGCACACTCTTCAAGCTACCTGATACACACTTCTGGAATTCATTTCTCACAGCATTAGCAGTCACTTATTTTACGCAGTTTAGATATAACTTGAGATAATTCAGTATTACTGCAGCACCAACAACAACAATTTTCCACAGTATAGGATATACAAAATTTGCACGACAATTTTGCACAGAAGTACACACCAATGCTTGTTCCTCATTGCTAAGATCCTCCGAAACCGATTCTGTGGGATCTGAGGGACAGGGTCGGTGGCATTATTAGTGACAGAATTAGAGAAGACGTTCATTGAGGCTCACGTCGACGTTGAGATGATCTGAAGAAATTTCCAGCAATGCAGGACATTCTGTATCCTCGTTCTGCCAGGATAAGTATCACCGTATTCTCTCTGCTCCCTCACACTCATTGTATATCTTTTACAGCACCTACCAGCGAACAAGGCTCATGCTCTATCTCCAAATAAAGGTCATGTACAACCAATCTCACTGTTGAATTCAGCACTTTCCTTCCATCATTTTGTCTGTCGCCTATGCAATACCTTCACACCAATAACACCTTATGGATTCTGCACTGTGGACTGACTCCCTCGACACCTCATCATTCAGCAACCCTCTCCCCAACCACCACCTACAACAGTACGAACAGCTCATTCCCGTATTCCCTTTCTCCCATTCCAAGATAAACAGCCTGGAACTAGACAGTAAGGGCCAAGCCGGGTGGTGGAGTCTCCTTTATCCGTTCCCTTTCCCCCCTCTCCCCGCCATGTTGGGAGGACTCTAGCATGTGCCAGAGGGGACCGAGTCAATCGCATGCAGATTCTGTAATATCCACGTTCAACCAACTGAGTAAGAAACAATGTTCTGTGGAGGGCAATACTCACTTTAACCGCTCTGTCTGTTCTGCTACTTCTTTCCCTCCCAAACAACAAATATATCATTGCAGAAAGATGCAGACACAGAAATACTTAGAGACATGTGCAAATACCCCAATATACAAACACTCACAGCACATGCACTGAGATGGACCCGCACACATGTAGAGGCATACAGAGACATACACTGTTGCACACAAACAGACTTAAACAGATAAAACGCAGAGGCTAATACACGGAAGAACAAATGTATACACACAAATACACAGACACACAAACACATGAAAATACAGATGCATACGCAGACAGACACAAAGAAACACAGACACGAGAGATAGATAAGTTTTTGATGAATAAGGGTATCAAGGGCTACAGGGAGAAGTCAGGAGAATGATGTTGAGCAACCTCTCAGCCTTTATTAAATGGCATTCAGACTCGATAGGCCGAGTGGCCGAATTCTGCCTTTTTTTAATTCTAGTGTGGGTTATGCAATCTGGTATTCTCTTACTGGGACAGGAGCCGAGAATGAGTTTAATACATACTTGATTGGAAAGAGTCAGTGGTAATGTTGGACAGGTTTAGAGGACGGTATAGTCTTTGTCGATTCCTAATTATTCTGTCCTTATGTTTCAAAAGAGGTGGGAATTTGATGTTAAGTTAACACAGTTTTAAAATAATGGGTCCTGCAATGAACTAAGGACGTTCCTTTCCCTCTAGTGCTGTGCTATCTGTGGCGCCCTTTTCGTCAGAGAGCAGTCCAGATGCGATTATTGAAGATATTTAAGGCTGAGCTCGACTGATCTTTGCAGGACAGGAGAGTCAATGTTTATTGGGAACAGACTGGAGTCGGATGGTCAGACACACTCGGATCAGCCATGAGCATTCTGAATGGTGCAGCCGAATAGCCAACTGCTGCACCTATCCATGAAGTTAGTCTGCCGATGTTGCAAGTGGTCTGAAATGATGTTGTTTCTGGGAAAGGGTATCGGGTTTAATCGTAGCATTGTTTTACTGCATCTGGACAGCGAGACTGCAGATGCTGGAGGTCAGAGTCGAAAACTATCGCACTGGAAACGCACAGCAGGTCAGGCAGCATCACAGGAGCAGGAAAGCCAATGTTTCGGGCATAAGCCCTTCGTCAGGAATGTGCCCGAAACATGCCTCTCCTCCTCCCTGTACACACGGTCCTGGGAGGTCTTTTGATGTGAAGAATTATCAGTTTAGGTATTGGATGTGAAATCCTTTTGAACCATACACGATTTTGAGTAAAAAATAGCTGGAAACATACTTTCTCATGTTAGGGTGTTTAAAACTACGGAATACATTTTAAAAATAAAATGTATTGATTGTCATGAATGCATAGGCGTGTACTGTACCTTTTAAAGAGAGTGAAAGCTGGCAAGGAATTAACAAGCACAGAGTGTGCAGAAAAGTTTTTTAAAAGACACATTTGGCAGAAATAAATAACTGAGCTGAGTATTATTGAATTTGAATTTTAATGCTATAAAGCCAATGAGACAATTTGATGTTTTGTGATAGAAAATTGGGCATTTCGAACAGTTAACCAGAGCAGCAAAGAACAACAACAAATGCAGACTGCCTGCAGAATCGCTCTCTGAAAGGTACCTGTTACTATGAAGAAGCAGAAGACCACAGAAAAGACCCAGGAAACCCTACAGAGGAAGATTGACAGGAAAATCGACGTTCTCTTTTTTTCTTGGATTTAAAGAATAAACTGTTATTGTTTTCTATAAATAGTGGGATTTGGTCTTTCCTTGTCACTCACACTTCTACAGACTATGAGGCGAGGTGATTTTTTCTGTGTGTCCGGTTTAAATTAGCAGAAGGGCTTCAAAGTTTGTGAGAAGATTTGTAGCTCGGGTGCTCGTTGTTGTGATTCTGTTCGCCGAGCTGGGAATTTGTGTTGCAGACGTTTCGTTCCCTGTCTAGGTGATTTCCTCAGTGCTTGGGAGCCTCATGTGAAGCTCTTCTGTGATCTTTCCTCCGGTATTTATAGTGACTTATATCTGCCGCTTCTGATTGTCAGCTCCAGCTGTCCACTGGTATATTGGGTACAGGTCAATGTGCTTATTGATTGAATCTGTGGTTGAGTGCCATGCCTCTAGGAATTCCCTGGTTGTTCTCTGTTTGGCTTGTCCTATAATAGTAGTGTTGTCCCAGTTGAACTCATGTTGCTTGTTATCTGCGTGTGTGGCTACTAAGGATAGCTGGTCGTGTCGTTTCGTGGCTAGCTGGTGTTCATGGATGCTGTTTTTCAGATTGTCCTATGTAGTGTTTTGTGCAGTCCTTGCATGGGAATTGCAAAATCACTATAAATGCCGAAGGAAACATCACAGAGGCACGTCACAGGAGGCTCCCAAGCACTGAAGATGTCATCTAGACGGGGGAGGAAACGTCTGCAACAAAAATTCCCAGCTCGGCGAACAGAACCACAGTGAAGGGCTTCACACTCAGTCATAAAATTGATTTTAACACAGACGTAATGAAGACATCAACCGATTTCTTAAAATTATGCAGACACATGTAAACATGCCATCAAATTATACTGCTGGGATTTTGTTATTTTTTTGTTGTTGCTAAGCAAAGGCACAATGTACAACGGCAATAATGATGCATTTGTATATAGCACCTTATCATCCACTCCAGAGACTGTTCAAGGAAATCACACATGGTCCTTTTTGGTGTTCGGTTGGCATTATTGCATATTTCAGCACAGAGTGGGAGAAAAATGTTACCTGCCTCAGAAGCCCTAGCCCTAGTGGCCCCCTTTCTCTCTCTCATTTTGTTCCACCTGACAAGAGAAAAAAAAATCATGCATCATCTTTACCAATCGTGGAGGTTTCCTGATGAAAGTTTCTTTGGCATCTTTCCACTATCTGACGCAAAGCGAATTGAACCAAATCCAACTGTTCAGGGGAGATATCTTGTGTGAGCGGAAGAACTTCAGAGGACAGAATAACATTTAGGACACTGTCATCTTTCCATTTGTTAAGAGTTCAGCCATTATGAAACTCTGGAAAGTTTTCATTTTTTCTGTTTTGTTTTGTCTTAAAATGTGTGTGTTCATGTGTGCATGCAGCTGCACGTTTGTGTGTCTGTGACAGTTTTCGAGAAGAATAGCCAGGCTGACACTAATATTATTGGCCTTATCACTAAACTTTGAAATTTGATGTAACCAGTGGAGGAGTGTGAGTGCAAAAGGAATCAGTGACCCTGAAATATTGGTTGGAACACGAATGAGAAATTCTGAAAGAGCTGTACAAGTGGGAATTCCCTTTCCCAGAAGTTTGTGATGTCTAGATGTTTGCATTGATTAGAGAATTGGTAAATGAAAATGGTGCATAAAGAAAGAGTGCTGCAAAGACCACAACCAGATAAGCCAAAAACTTAGTGCCTGGTACAGCAGTGGCAAAGTGGCTAATAACCCATTCCTGCTCCTCACTAAAATGTTCCAATGTTCTATTCAGCACCGCACAGAAGCAGATGGAGGCCACTTGCTCCAAATACCTGGTCCACAGTTACATAGGATATCATTCAGTCCCTCCAGACTGATACACATAGCTTGGTGTGGTTTGGAAAATGTTAGTTGGAAATCCACTCTGGGTTCGAAAGACGCCTCTGGTCTCTTTACAGAGAGCCTCCTCTCTGCAACTTGTGTTTCATTTGTTGGTCATGTAGTGGACCCAGATTCACTGTGAATACAGCCTCCAGACATCGCTCAGGGATGACAGACAAAATACTTTGCTCTCTCTGACTGCAACATTCAGGAAAACTATAACCATTAACTTTCCAGTTACAGGATATGAGAACATAAGGAACAGGATGAGGTAATTCGGCCAGTCAATCCTGCTGTGCCATTGTATACCATCATGGCTGATCCACTTTCGGTATCAACTCCATTCAATTCCCAATTCTTCACACCCCTCAACTCAACGATGGTGGGCAAAAAACAATCTACCTCCCCTGTAAATATTTTCAGGGATCTAGCTCCCTGGACTCTCTAGTTCAAATAGTTCCTGACATTCACTACCTTCTGTGAGAAGAAAACACTCCCCACACATACACAATAACCTATTGATACTTTCAAAATAGGTGATCACAGGAGCCCAGCTAAGAGCGACAGACCCTGACATCAAGGCAGGAGTTGGCTCAGGATGATATCAAGGAACGCTAACTAGATTAAATTTAGTGGGCATCAGCCACAATATCTCCTCTGGTTGAGGCCATCCATAGCAGAACGGAAGATATGTTTGGTTTGTGGACATCAATCATGTCAGTCCCAGGACATCACTTCGGGAGATCCTAAGGGGAGCTTCCTGAGCACAAACAGCTCCAGCTTCTGCATCAATCCTTTCCTCCAACATAAGTTCAGAAGTTGAAATGGTCACTGAAGATCAGACAATTTTCAGAGCATTTTGTCCACTGTCAGCTCCTGAACCAATCTCTGTCCATATGCAGCAAGACCCGGACTACATTCAGGCTTGTGCTGGTATAGTGTCAGTAACATTCATGTAACAGCACGGCCAGACACTGCACATTTCCACAGTTAAAAGAGGAGCTCATTCAGCATCTCAAGGTGGTTGCACACGGGTATGTGGGAGTCATTCAGGCCATTAAAACGAATGAACAAGAAGAGGGACAAACCACTTAACCCTTCTGTCTGTTCCACAGGGAAAAAAAAACAGTTTGCTCAGTGAATCTAACTGCTAAACAGAAACGTGCAAAGTCCAATCAAACCTCTGAACATGTTCTTTGCGACCAGGGTGAGAACATTTATCCCCTCAAGGGCTTATGCAGGAATAGAAGGATGTAATTGATGCTCCAAAGTGAAAAAGCAATGGAGCAGAGACTGCACTCAGAAACGGCTCCATGATATTCCTCGTGGCCCCATTGCACGTGGAACGTGCGCTATTTTAACATGGTTTCCTTGTAGTGAGGAGAGAAACCAAATATTTTCTGCTAAGTCTCAAGGAGGCATCTTCCACCTCCGAGAAGACAGACCCATGTTCACCATCGAGGACAATAATTAATGGGAATAGTTAACTGCTTTAGAGTGAAGGTATTGCACCTGCTGTCGGGATTGTGGATAAATGACCTTCATTGCAGAATCACGCACAGTGAATGCACTATATTAATATGGGGATACTGTATGTAAAGCCTGAACCTGTCGCTGTCAATCGACGTGGAGAGTGAGGCTGAAGTGGGGGAAACGTTCTCAGAGGCACTTAAACGATCGAGAATTATAATCCGAGTAAAAAACCAAACAATCGAATTTATCACGTTCTTAGTGTCTGTTTAGAACATAATGAGCAATTGTCCATTCCTCTCAAGTTTCAATGCAATTACCTCTTATTCTCTCACAGCGCTACAAATTAATCTTCACCCACTCCTCATGGTACCATGATCCCAGTGATTAGTCTGTTGATACTCTTTCACACTCTCTGTGACAAGGAGATCATTCCTTATAAAGGAGAGAAAATCTGCCCACAATAGCCTAAATATTGCCTCAACAACACTATCAGAGATTATCACAATAATTCCATTCCCTCACTTTGCCGTCTCTATTTCTTTCCTGTGGTGTGAAAAAGCCAATCCTTCTCTATGTCCTGAGCCTGACGAGAAATTTACAAGTTCCTTACGTTTGTACATCAACATCAATAAAACCAACACCAAACATGGAGAAGAACATCACTCTTGTGAAGAATTTCAAAGAGATAGAATATACCTAAAGCAAGGAATGGTCATCTACCTGAATGGAAAGCTGTCAGAATATGTCGGAAGGAGCTATCTTTCCTTTGTTCTTCTCTCACGGGATGTGTGCAGCCCTGGTCAGGCCAGCATGTTATATTGATCTGAACCTGAGTGGCTGGTTCAGCTTTCTACAGGACAGTTAAGAGTAAGCTACATTGCTGTGGGTTTCCAGTCACACAGAGACCTGACCAGGCAAGGATGACCCATTGCCTTCTCAAAAGGACATGAGACAAGCAGATGGGCTTTTTTTCTCACTAATGATAATGGTTTCATTTTATTTATATCAATTTCCTTCATGAGATATCAATGGATTATTATTCGAGGGCAATAGGTTAAGAGTCAATGACTTGAGTACTGTCTCACATCTGACAGGTTCTGTGCAGAGAACAAGTTAAACATCTCAAGTGAAATTATTTTGTAATTGACACGTGGTTTGAGGAGACTTGAAGAAACAGCTGTACCGGATTTAACAAAAGCACAAACGATGGCTCATTCAGGCATTACACTGAGGTTGAGGAGGAGAATGGGATATCATAATAGTGATATTGAACGGGATTGGTGGGTGGCCAGGATATGGAAATGTAAATTTGTGCAGGACAGAAAGGATTATGGAGTTTGAGAACAGTCTGGTTCTTTCTCGCATATCAGTGAGTAATTTGTAAATAGTAATTGGCTTTATATATTTTATAAGGATAGGAATTTTTGATTGGAATCGAAGACATTGATTTCCATTTTCTAAAATTTACATATCATGAGCGAAAATTCAGTTCAACGCAGTTTAACAGTCAAAGAGAATGACTTATTAGGAACACCAACCATCGCAAGGGTGGGATAGTAACCACCTTGAATAATCCAAAGGATACTCTGGATCCACCATGTTAATAGTATCCAAAGCTGAGAAAGAAGGTAAAGACCCAAGGATATACTCCTGTCCATTGTTGGAATATTCAATTCTAATGTTCTCAGATTCTGATCCATTGTTGGAACGTTTGACTCTAATGTTCACAGATTCTGATCTCTCCTCCTCTTCTCTCTGGAGCTGCTGATCCCTGTTAGTGCTGTCGGTGATGCTCCCTCTCACACTATGGGATAATACATTGACAGAGCCCATTTATTGTTTATCGATGGAAACCTCCACTGGGATTATTAGAATCCACAGAGTTTGACAATAATCAGTCAGTGAACAAATATCTCCAACTAACCCCTTTCAATTCAATATTAATTTTATTAAAATTCAAAAATAATGTTTTAAATTTACACATTCACATGGGCTATGTGGGAGTGACTGAGGGAAGGGATGTTGGAGATGGCAAATTGTTTGTGTGTAATCATTCAATCTGCCTTGGGTATGGGAATAATGACAGAGGATTGTTGGAACATGAACCAGTTTCTCCATTTATAAATGGAAACTTACAGCCTAAAATTATTGATCAATGATTATATTGATGAGTGACCTTTTTTAGTTTATAGTCTGATGGGAAAATGTGCTTAAGACAACGTGGATTACAATAGGCAAACTGCGTAGATATGTTAACAGAGAATTGTACGTGACAAATACAATTCAGATTGTTATTCGAGGAGCAGAAGAGGCAAGTGAGGCTCATGCTGTTGATGTTATTGATGTCAATGAACCATGATGAAGTATCATTTATTGGACTTCAACTACTATGTGATTATGACTTTGGGGAGGAGACAGAAATCAGAGAGAATCGGAGGAAATGGCTGCTGCGACTGGAGGGAGAGATAATAATATTGCCAGTCATCAGTATCGGAACGTGCCTCTTTATACATCATAAGGTCAGAATCATAACGCATCTATAGTGAGGGATGAGGACAGCCAACATCAACCACAAGACCAGAAGACAGAGGAGCAGAAATTTGGCCTTTCAGCAATTGAGTATGCTCCGCCATTTGATCATAGCTGTTAAGCTTCTCAACATCACTCTCCCGCTTTCTCCACATAACTCTTGATCCCCTTGACAATCAAGAACCTATCGATCTCAGTCTTAAATATACATAATGACCTGGTCTCAACAGCTTCTGTGGCCGTGAATTCCATAGATCCCCGACTCTCTGGTGGAAGAAGTTTCTCCTTATCTCTGTTCTAAAAGGTCTTCCCTTTATGCTGGACGTTCGAGTCCTAGTCTCTCGTTTCAATCGAAACATCTTTTCAAGATCCTCTCTATCCACGTCATTCAGTATTTGGTAAGTTTCAATTAGATGTCCCAGATCATTCTAAACTCCATCATCAAATATTGACCCAGAGTCCTCAAATGTTCCACATATGTTAAGCTTTTCATTCCTGGAACCATTCCTATGAATCTTCTCTGAGCATCCTCCAGTGTCAATGCATCCTTCCCGAGATACGGGGCCCAAAACTGCACACAATACTCCAAATGTAGTCTGACCAAAGCCTTATACAGCCTCAGACGTATATCACTGCTTTTATATTCAAACCCTTCTTAATTGAATTACATCATTGTATTTGCCTTCCTTACTACTGACAACCTGCAGTCTACCTTGAGAGACTCCTGGACTAGAACTCCCAGACTTCTGATTTTACTCTTAATATTGTAAATTGTCCATGCCTCTTGTCTTTCTGGCAAAGAGCACGACCACACACTTTTGCACACTGTACTCTATCGACCAGTTCTTTACCCAATCTCCCAAACTGCCTACATCCTTCTGCAGGCGAAGGTGAGGACTGCAGATACAAGAGATCACAGTCCAAAAGTGTAGTGCTAGAAAAGCACAGCCGGTCACGCAACATCCGAGGAGCAGGAGGTGCGACATTTCAGGCATAAGTCCTTCGTCAGGATTGAGGAGGGTAGGCGGAAGGGGGATGAAAGATAAACAAGAAAGGTTAAGGCTGGGGGGATGGTAGCGTGGAAGGCGACAGTTAGACGATGGTGGGTTGTGATCGTGAAGGTCAGGGAAGATGGACAGATTGGACAGTTCAAAGGGGCAGTGTGAAGTTGAAGTTTTCGGCCATAGGTCATTTTGTGTGTGTGTGTGTGTGTGTGTTTGTGTGTGTGTGCGTGTGTGTGTTCCAGAAATGTTCCCTGAAATGTTCCAAAACTTGACATTCTGTCTTCTCAATGCCTCAATGTACAGGAGACAGCGAACAATGGACACAGTACAATGTCTACAGGTATGGAAGGATCCTTTGGGGCCTTGGCTGGAGGTGAGGGGGAAGGTGTAGCCTTGGGATGGCAATGGAAGGGGCTGGGAGTGGATGATGGCTTGGTTTGGGAGTGGGGGCGTTGGCCTAATGAGGGAGTCGTGGAGGGAAAGGTCTCTGCAGAATGCTGATAGGGGTGGGGAGGGAAATATATCTCTGGCGATAGGGTATGATTGGAGTTGGCAGAAATAGTGGAGGATGATGACTTGTATCTGGAGGTTGGTGGGATGGAAGTTAAGGACTATGTCGGTCTATCCTTGTTGTGGTAGGAAGGGTGGGGTTCAAGTACATAGGTTTTGGAAGCTGAGGAGAATCGGTGGAGCACCTTTCAGCATGCTCACCACCTCTTCAATGCTATCTGATCCTCTTCATATCTTTGTATTGTCTGAACATCAGGCTGTGGGTGGCACAGTGGCTTAGTGGTTAGTACAGTGCCAGGGACCCATGTGCGATTCCCACTTCGGGTGAATGCCAGTTTGGAATTTGCACATTCTCCCCATATCTGCATGGGTTCCCTGCGGGTGTTCTGGTTTCCTCCTACAGTGTAAACATGCGCAGATTAGGTGAAATAGGTATGCTAAATTGCCCAACATTACGTTATTAGTCAGCATAAAGTGGATCTGCTTGGTCTGCTTGGGTTACTCTTCGGAGGGGTGGTGTGGACTTATTTTGCCAAAAGGCCTGTTTCAATACCCTAGTGATTCTAGTAATAAAAATAAGCCAAAGGGCCCTCAGTTCTTTCATCTAGATCGTTAACTGGATAATGTGAAATTTGGTGCTCCCAACACTGAATCTTGTGGAACAATGCTTGTCACTGACTGCCATCGTGAGAAGGCACATTTTACCCTTACTTTCTGCCAGCTTCAATCGATGTTAGCACGTTACTTCTGACACCATGTGCCCCCTTTCTCAATAAACTCCAGTGTAGCAATTTGTCAAAGGACGTCTTGAGGTGCAGATAGATAATATCCATTGGTTCTCCTAATCTGCTCATTACTTCCTCAAAACATTCTAGTGGGTTTGTCAGGCATGACCGCCCCTTGATGAAACCATGCTAACGCTCCCTATTTTACCATTTACATCCAAGTATTCAGAAATCGCATCCTTCATGATGGATTTCAGGATCTTAACCACAACTGAGGATAGGTTAATCAGTCTGTAATTTTCTGTCTTCTGCCTTGTTAAATGGGGTGT
Organism: Hemiscyllium ocellatum; assembly: GCF_020745735.1. Lineage (NCBI taxonomy): Eukaryota > Metazoa > Chordata > Chondrichthyes > Orectolobiformes > Hemiscylliidae > Hemiscyllium > Hemiscyllium ocellatum. Next base: position 65,797 of record NW_026867841.1, read on the forward strand.
CACGTTAGCGATTTTCCAGTCCACTTTGCCCTTTCCTGATTCTAGTCATTCCTGAAAGATCACAACTAACACTTGCACTACATCTTCAGCTATCTCCCTTACAAGGCTTGGGTGTAGTCCAACTGGTCCAGATGATGTATCTGCATTCTGGCCATTCAGTTTTTTTTAACCCATTCTCTTTGGTGATGACCACCACACTCCGTTATTCCCTTCACTCCGTTGAATTTTTGGGAAATTAATCGTGTCTTCCATTGTGAAGATTGACACAAAGTTCCTCAGCCATTCCTTTGTTCCCCGCCACTACCTCTCTGGCATCGTTTCCATAATCTACATTTGCCTCTGTATTGCACTTTATATATCTAAGTGGATAGCTTACCCCCTTATTTAATTTTCTCCATCCTTATACATTTTTGTTGCCCTCTGTTGGTCTTTGTAAGCTTCGCAATACTTTGGTTTCACACTGTCCTTCACCACATTATATGCTTCTCTTTTTTTTTGCTTTGATGCTATCCCTGACTTCCCTCATCAGCCATGGTTGCCTCATCCTCCCTCTACCATGCCTCTTTCTCCTTGCAATGAATCTCTGTTGTGTCTCCTAAATTACTCTTAGATCCTCCTGTCATTGCTGTTCTACTGTCTTTTCAGCTAGCCTATTCTCCCAGTCAATTCTAACCAGCTTCTCCCTTATGCCTCTGCAGTTGCCTTTGTTCAGCTGAAGTACTGTTGTCTCTGATTCTATCTTTTGCCACTCAAATTGCAGAAAAAATTCAACCATGTTATGATCGCTGCTTCCGACGGCTTCCTTCAATTTAAGCTCCCTTATCTAGTATGCCTCTTTGCACAGTACTAAAACCAGTATTTCCTGTTCCCTCATGGACTGCACCACCAGCTACGAAAAAAAAATCTTGTAGACATCCCATGAATTGCTTTTCTTACAATCAACTACCAAACGGATTTTCCCAGTCCCCTGCATATTGAAATCCCCCATGATCACTGTAACCTTGCATTTCCTATACATCTTTTCTATCTTCTGATGTATCTGATGGCCCAGCGCCTCAGTACTGTTTGGAGGCCTGTATATGACTCCAACTGTGGTTGCTTTAACATTGTCCTTCCTCAATTTTACCCATGCAGATTCTATGCCATCTGATCCTATGTTATTTGTTACTCTTGATTTAATTTCATTTCTTCCTAATAAGGCAACCCCAACTTGTCAGCCCACCTGCATATCTTTTGTATAGGGTGCATATCCTTGAACATTTAGCTCACAAACCTGGTCCCCTTACAGCCATGTCTCCTTGATGCCCATCACGTCATACCTGCCAATTTCGATCTGGGTCACGAATTCAATTACCCTATTCCTTATAATGCGTGCATTCAGATATACCACTGTCAGTCCTGTATTAACCATCCCTCCTCTCATTGGCATTCGTTTTCCAGTGTGCTTGAAGTTTGTTTGTTAATGATTTCTAGATACTCTGTCCTATTTATGTCTGTGATGGAGATTTTAATAATCCATCGTGAATTCTGCACTCTTGCCTCCTCTTTTAATTCAGGTTTCTAATTACCCCTATAACTAATTCCCGATCTCCCACCCCCACCACCACTCCTATTCCATTTACATCCCTGTCTACAGCCCTAATTATGCGATTCATTAGGACTCTGGTCCCAGCATGGATCCGATGAAGGATGTTCCATCAGAACAGGTCCTTTCTTCCCCAGAAATGAAATGTGTTTATTCAACACAAAATACAGGCACAAAACGATTTTCTGGACAAACCAAAATATGAAATGTACAAAGAGATAAGATTGTTAAAATACACTCATGATATCGAGCTATATGAAGTGAAATGTGGATTACTAAACCATGGAAGTGGTGTGCAAGATTTTTCAGTCATTTCTTGACCCACAGCGGAGGTGCTGATATCCCCTCTGACAGTGATCCCCGTCACTGAAATTCTCTGGCCCAGTCTCTCGCACAGTGACTCAGGAGGTTATCAGTTCCTGCTACAGTTGGCACAGTCTATTGAAATAAATCCACCTTCTCTCTGGAGCCAGTCAATTGGTCTATTGGATTCTGTGTAGATGTCAGCCACTCAACCCTGTGATATTATAGGAGATAAATGATCTGGGATCACAACCAGTATCAGCATGGTGCTCACAGGAAATCTCGTCCAAAGAGCTTGCGGTTCAGGGGAATTTTTAAATGAAACTTCCATCTTCTGTCTATTTCTCCTCTATCTAATTTCATCTCCGTTTCACACCCCTTCATTTCTCACTCAGTCTGTCACTCCGTTTTCTCTCCTCTCTGTTTATCTCCCTTCACATTCTCTCTTTCTATTTCATTCTCTCTCTCTGTCTATCTCCAATAACTCTCTCTGCTTTCAGATAGCATAGGTGGAGAGCTCGTGGGAGTATGAAGGACTGAATGGCTTCCGTCTGTGCTCTATTAATTCTGAGGTTGTCTGACCCACAATAATAACGTTAGGTGCCCGTAGAGATAAGCTGGTTCAGTGAAGGACACATGGCACAATCATCGATTATCTCTTGCTGTTCTCTGGTACACAGCGACTTCGAAATATCTGTTCAAATAAAATAGATTGAAATTCGAACAGTCCGGAGGACATTCGCCAGACGATATTGCAATCAGGATTTAATAAACAGTTGCCCCACACAAAATGTGAATTTGCCTGATAGCTTGTCCTCTCAATTAACACTCCCTAGCTCCTGCCTGATACTGACGTAACTTGCCTTACTCCAATTCCATAGCTTCTCAAAAGGTCATCACGTATCCATGTTCTTAGCTATCTTAAAACTGAAGGAGTTTCCAAAATGATTCCACAATGTTGTCCCCCTGAAATGTCATCACCTGTCCAGGCTCATTAGCCAATATGAGGTCCAGTATGGCCCTGCCTGTAGTGGACTATCCACATACCGTTTCAAGTAACCCGCTTAGATGCACCAAACAAATTCTGCCCCATCTAAGCTATTGCTCTCATGGAGTCCCAGTCAATATTGGGGATGTTGAAGTCACTCACTATGACAACTCTGTTTTTATTACACCTTTCCATAACTGGCCCACACATTTGTTCTCAAAGTCTCGGTGGCTGTTGAAAGGACTATAGTATAATCCGAACAACAGTAATTGCATCAATCTTATTTTTGTGCAGTACTCATATTGCCTCAGTGGATGTCCCCTCCAGTGTGACCTCTCTGAGTGCAAATGCAACATTATCCCTGATTAGTAATACAGATCCTCCACTTCTTTCACATTCCTCTCTATCTCGTCTAACACAACAAAACGCTGGAACGTTGAACGCCAGTCCTGTCCCTCTCCAAACTAACCGCCTGTAATGGCTGCAACATCATGGTCCCATGTATTGAATCAGGCTGTAAACTCATCTGCCTTACCCATAATAATCATTGCGTTGACATAAACACACTTCAGCCCAATGCCATCAGATCCTGAGTCGATGGGATATACACAAGAAGGACGGGATGGACCTTAATTGGCAGCAATCTCCGATATGTGGATCATTGGGATTTGCAGGTCGGTAAGATGTACGCAAGAAGGACGGGATGGACCTGAACTGTTAGCGATCTCCTGGCAGGCAGGTTTGCTGCTGTCACTCAGGAATGTTTAAACTAGTGTGGCCGTTGTGGGAGGGGTCAAAGTGGGAACCAGAGCAGTACGTCCACAAGTACAGGACTGAGGCGGGGTTGGCTACTAATCCCATTACAGCTAAAACCAACAACAAACAGGCAGAGGTTACTGAACATAATGGGCCTGGCAGTCTGAAGTACGCTGATTATAATGTGAGGAGTATGACAGGCAAGACAGACGAACTTGGAGCTTGGGTGAGTATATATAACCACTATGTTAATATTATAGAGATTTGCTTGAGGGACTCGGGAATCCCTATGATACACATATCGGAAATGTTGCCTCATCTACCAGCTCTTTGCCCATGTATTTAGTTGCACTACCATCCTATTACTAACCCCATTGGCACATGGAATAGTCTTGTCGCACCAAAATCTCAATATCATTTCAGTACAACTCCGGCAAGACTTTTATTTCCTTAAATTGGACAGACTTGACAATAAATACTTAAGTGTCAGTTCATTAACTGGGAGAGAGGAGTCCTCTGAATCAGTCCAGTGATGACAGGATCTGATATCTATCACCTCCATCAAACCTGCTTGACAACGAACACCATTTTTCCAGAGCGGCTGGTAGAGGAGGAGGAATGAAGCGAGGGCTGCCGGGAAGGTTAGGGTTTAATTTATATCTGGGCAGTGGCTATACCGAGATACTACACATGTATCTCCCTAACGCCCCCCTCCACTAACCGGAAGAAAAAGTTCCTGTAAGGTAAGGCTTTTATTTTTTATCCAATTGTTTTATTTATTTAAGTGTATTGTTTGGTTTTAGTTAGTTCATATAAAGTTAAGCTTACAATGGCAGGGGATGTCAGACCCGTGGCATGTGACTATTGCTTGATGGGGGAGCTTAGGAACGTGTTTGACGTTCCTGACTCTTACACCTGCAAGAAGTGTGTCCAGCTGCAGCTGTTGTTTGACCGCATGACGGCTCTGGAGCTAAGGATTGACTCACTGTGGAGCAACCGCAATGCTGAGGAGGTAGTGGATAGCACCTTTAGTGAACTGGTCACACCGCAGGTTAGGATTGCTGAGCGAAACAGTGAGTGTCTCCAGATACCACATGATGCAGAAATAACACATCCCCGACCCCGCATCGTTATTGTATTAAGCTAGTGCTGAATTTGTTTTTTTTATTTTTAACTGTTTTTATATCTCTGCTCATGCAATTTGTAACCAATAGATGAACAAAATTCAATTTAAGGCAGATTCATATTTCACAGAGTCCCAATTAGCCTTTCAAATCACATTCTTCCTTTGTCAAACTTGCACATTACCATCTGAAAGAATTCTGGCAGACTTGTCAGCAAGTTCTCTCCTTGACAAATCATGCTGACTCAACCCTGTTTTACGATGCACCTCCGAGTACTGCATTACAAGGTCCCAGTTCTTCAGCGAAATATCCCAGGCCAAGCCATCTCCAGCTGCTTCATCAATATCCTTCCCTCCATCATAAGTACAAAAGCGTGAATCTTCAATGACAAATGTGCAATTAATACCGCCCACAACTCCTCAGTTGAAATTTGACATAGCATAATCAATTAGAGATTGGGATACTTTAGATTTAGTCCTGTGCAATGAGAAAGTCTAATTAATAACGTTACTACAATGGACCCTGTGAGATCTGACAGTTGCGTAGTTCATTCTGAAACTAGAGATTGGAATTTGAACAAAGAAAACTAAAAGGGTATGAGTGGCAAGTTGGCTGAGTTGGCAAGTTGGTGGCTTGGGTAAATCACTAAAAGCTTTGCCAGGAGACAGGCAATAGCTAGAATTTGAAAAGATGCATCATTTATAACACGCATACTTTCTTCAAATACATAAAAATCTAATTGAAGAGATAAATCAGCCATGGCTAATGAGGCTGGTACAATTGCAACATTTAAAATGCATCTGGATGGGCATATGATTAAAAAAGGGTTTAGATGGATATGGGCCAGGTGGTGGCAAATGGGAAGATATGAGATTGGAATATCTGGTTCAGCATGGACGAGATGGACCGAAGGGTCTGTTTCCGTGCTGTACATCTCTATGACTCTACTCTGCGGCCTCATTGTTAATAGTGGGCTCGAAAACCCGATTAATGACCGATGTCAGGCTAACTGCCTTATGATTTCTTGTCTTTTGCCTCCCTTCCTTCCTGGCACAGAGATTTTACATTCCGATTTTCCAGTTCTCTGTGACGCTCCCTGAGGACATTTATTTCTGAAAATCCACCACCACTGCCCCCACAATCTTCTCCTCTATTTCCTTCAGGACTTTGGGTTGTTATCCTTCCAGTCTGTGTGATTTATATATCTTCCAACATTGCAGCTTCCACAGCACATTCTCATCAGCACCTACCACTGCACTGTCTTGAGGTTCTGGAATGCTGCTAGTTGTCAACCATTGTAAGGACTGATGCAAAGCACCTATTCAGTTCATCCTCCAATTATTTGTTCTCCGTTTCTCTGTAGCTGAACTCGTTTTCAAGTTGTCCAATGTTCACTCTTGCATCTCTTCCTTTTATAGATCTTAACTAATCTCTTGCAGTCTCCTTTCATATGGGGATCTAAATTATACATCCATATTCTCCACCTTATTGTTTATTTTAAATTATCCTCTGCTGCTATAGAAAGGCTTCCCAATGTTACAGAGACTGAGGGAGAGTATTCCAGGGAATTGACTGCAGAAGGCAACATGTAACTACACTAATCCTGTTAGCCATCATTGGGTTGCATGGTGACACAACTCTGCTGCCTCACACTGCCAGTGACTCGGGCCCAATTCCAATCTCTGGAGCCTATCTGTGTGACGTTTGTACAATCTCTCCATGTTTGCATTAGGAGCATTAACTCATTTTGCCTCTCCACTGTCTATCTCCGTGTTTATGCCATCGGCAGTATTTCTGCTTCAGGTCGATGAAGAAATGCGGCAAATGCAACTGATTTTTGGAAAAGCGACCGTGGTGTTGAGGCTGCCCTGGGTGGTCTGGTGACTTGCCTGGCCACTTGTCTGAACGCAGTGTCACTGGTTCCCAAGTTATCCCTCTCAGAGCCTCAGTCCATCCATTACTGCATGCAGCCTTTCCTAGAGCCACTCCTGAGACTCCTCAAAACTCATCGCCTGGCACTGGATGCCCCCCAAGCAGGGATGTGTACCCATAGACACTGGGCACTTTGTGACCCACTAGGGATGCTGGGTAAGGACCCTGCCTTTGAAAGGAACAGAATAACTACAATTCAATTGAATAGCAAAGCAGGGTAAATGGGCTGAATGGCATCCAATAGCGTGGTATTCATCCAAACCATGCTTGGACCAGAGTTCTAGGGGATCACACATTCAGGGCTGCAGACGGGGCTTTAAACTAAATAGTGTGAGGGTGGGCAAGGTCAGTTAATGGCGGAATTAGAAAACCCGAATTAAAGGAGGACGCAAGAGTGCTGAATTCAGGAGAAGTTATTAAAATCGCCAACACAGATAAAAATATGACAGGGTATGTGGACAGTGTTAGCAATCAAACTTCAAGCACACAGGACAAACGAATGACAACGTGAAGAGGAACTGTTAATGCAGGACTGGAGGCGTATATCTCTATGTATGCATTGGAAGGAATAGAGTAAATGAGCTTGTGGGGCAGGTCAGAATTGGCAGGTGTGACGTGGCGGGCATCACGGAGACATGGCTTCAAGGGTATCAGGATTGGGAGCTGAATATTCAAGGATATTCATCTTATTGAAAAGATAGGCAGGTGGGCAGAAGAGGTGGGGTTGCCTTATTTGTAAGAAATAAAACTAAATCAATAGTAAGAAATTAAGTAGGGTCAGATGATGGGGGATCTGTGTGGGTAGAATTAAGGTATAGAAAAGGTAAAAAAAAAACATAATTGGAGTCTTGTACAGGCCTTCAAACAGTAGTCAGGAACTGAGGCACAAGATACACCAGAAGAGAGCAAAGGTGTGTAGGAAAGGCAAAGTTAGAGTGATCATGGGGATGTTAAAAAGGAGGTTGTTGAGAGGGAGGACGGGCTCAGCCAGTTGGAGGATGGTGGTGTTGTTTGGGTGCAGTTCAGTCCTTTGTTCCAGAAAGAAGTGGAGAGTCTAGAGACCATCCTAATGTGAAGGGGGGTGGGGGGTGGGGTGGGGAGGGGTGTTGGTGGATGTGCAATGGGATGGTACGTCCATGGGAAAGAGGAGGTGAATGGAACCTGCAAAATGGAAATTCTAAAATTGGTGTAAAGTGTAAGAAGAATCACCGATGTACGTGGGCAGGGACTGGACCAGGAGGGATTACTAAGTAAAAGTAGGAAGAGATGAGTTGTTCGTAGCAGGTACAGACTGAACCAATGTGTCTGCCTGGGCAAAACTGTTTCTGGATATCTGGAGAAGATGGAAACGAACTGTGCTATCAGAGGGCGATCAGCTTGGTGCCATTGGCTGGTGTCTGGGAGGGCAGTGTTCGGGGGGGGTGGAGGAAGGGATCACCAAGAGAAATTAGATCAGTTATCACGGTTGATACAATGTCCTGATGTGCCATGGTAGGGGTCATGGTCTAAGAAACGACTTGCGATATGTTTTTTCTATCATTTGATTCTTTTTAAGATTGTGCAGTTATTCTGAATGTCTGCATCTCCATCAAGTGCAGGCCACATGTACTTTCTCGCCTAGTGTGGCGTCTCAACAGTTTTTCAACATTTTTTTTTACAGTATGTGCAACAATGAGCGTTTGTTCTAATAATTTGCTTCCAATTCAAGGAAAACGTGAGAATATGATTTTGAACACTGGCAGTGTGTCCATTACGTACAATTTAACTGAATCTTTATCCTCATCACACTCACTCTTTCAAACAAACAATGAGTGAATCCGTAAATTCCGCAGATGTTTTTTTCAGCTCTGATGATCGTTGGGAATGTTACAAAGGACATACTTCAGTGTCATGGAAAATTCCAGTTTAAGGTGCCAAATCCTGGTCCATCCTAAATTATTCACAAGTTTTATAAAAAAAAACTTGCAGAGGTGGCAGAGTGTACGTAAAGGGAGAATTCAGCTCTGTGTTCAAAATGCTATTTCTGGCTCCCTCATAAAAGACCTTAACTACATCACTCTGTAAATTCACCAAAATAAGAACAGCAAGACTGTCCAACTATTTCCATTGCTGTGAGCATTGTGTGGTGAGGAATACAATCTCCAAGGTTACACAGCATCCTGGCTTGAAGCAATATCATTGTCCCTTCACTGTCAGTTGTTCAGAGTCCTGTGACTCTCTTTGAAACTTATCAGTTAGTGTCCCTGCACCACGAGGATCATTGGGGTTCACCACCACATTCTGAATGGAAATTAGACACAGGCAAAAAATGCTGGTCTTGCTAACGGAATTCACCTCACAAGAACAACTAACAAGAAGCTGCTCTATTAAAGGCATCCATTCTAACCGATCTGATTTCTAACGCAGTTTTAATTAGGCTTTTACTTTGACCTCAGCATCTGACCTTTCTGTAACTCTATGAAACTTCCACGATTGCTTTCGCAGCGCTGATTAAAAATCACGTTTGCAATTTGTGCTCATCATTCTGAAAGGGAGAGCATTTGTGCAGTTAAGAATGTTTTCATTATTGGTCAGTATCTATAGCAACGTACAAACTAAGATCAGGAGTAAGTGATTGGACAACTTGAACCAAGTCTGCCATGCGATAAGATCATGGATGATCTGATTGTGGCCAGAAACACACATTCCTGCTATGCCCTAAAACTTTAATTCATAATTCATAGCTGATAAACTGTCTGACTGTGTCTAAAGAATATTCAATGTCTTACCTTCCATCATTCTCTGGGAGGGAAGTTCCCACAGACGCAGAACCCTTTGAGATGGTTAAAACAATCACCAACTCCATCACTGGGATATTCTCCAGTTTCCAGGAGTCCATCCATTTCTGGAAATCTCTCACACAAATTGAAATATTGTTTCAGCATTCAACTTGAATAGACTACTCACAATATTATGGGTTTAAACGGGATCATGTGTCATTTGCCTAAACGCCAATTGATCCAAGGCCAATCTGACAATGTTTCCTCCAGAGGTAAATGCTCCTGACAGGAATCAGTTGAGTGAATCTTCTCTGGACTGCTTTTCATGTCATTGTGCCCTCAGCTCTCCTGAAATAGTCTCACCATACCCTGCAAAACTGTAGGAAATCTTCCCGACTCCTGAATGTATTCTCTCTCAAAATGTTTGAAAATTTATATTGCCTCTCTATGATGTGCACGCAAAGTGTTTTTGTTTTTGTGATCCAAGTGCCTGATTCCTCTGTTCCGCTGCTTTGCAATCTCTCCATTGGATTAATGCACTGTTTTTCCATTCAAACCACCAATCTATTCAAAAACAGACACATTTTTCCTGCTCAGCCCCATATACCAATATATCATTCGCTTGACCCACTTTGAACTCTCTATAATATTATGAAGTGGAGGTCAACATCCGTCTGATAATTAACAGCAATGCACCCAGCGAAGATCTACACGCCTTATAATATGGTGAGGGACTGTTTCAAGTGATGTAACTCACCTCCTTTTTGACACCCAGTTTGTTATAAAGGAGTGGTTCAATGAAATGGAATCCTTTCACGCATTCTGTAATTAACAATTACTAATTGCCTGTCTAGGAGTAACATCGTGGCTCAGGGGCGAGCACTGCTACCTCACAACGCTAAAGACCCAGGTTCGATTTCAGTCTCTATGTGGAGTTATCACATTCTATTCGTGTCTGCGTGGGCTTCAAACATGTGCTCCTGTTTCCTCTCACAATCCAAAGATGTGCAGGTTACTTGAATTGGGCATGCTAAATTGCCCATAGTGTTCACGGATGGGAAATTAGGTGCATTAGTCAGGGGTAAATAGAGTTAACAGAGTGCAGAATGCATCTGAGTGGTTTACTCTTTGGAGGGTCAGTGTGGTCCTTGTTTGTCTGAAGGGACTGTTTCCCTACTCTAGGTATTTTATGATTCTAACTTTAACAGTGAACAAATCACTAACAAACTGAACAATCTCTCTGTAACTAACTACTTATTCTGGAATAAAACAAGATTTTCCTGATAAGTGGTTTCACTAATGCGGATTCCACTCATAAATCCATTATTAGTAAGAACAAAATTAAACTTAGTTTTTCAAAGTTCATCCAGAATGGACTTCCTTGAAATTTCTGTAGCTTATTCCCTTGTGTTTCTCTGTCTGAAATGCCTTCTCCGTTGTTTTCTGGTTTCAAGAATATTTGTGCAGCATGTTTTGCACCTTCATTGATGGATAGAGCTTTTTCGGCAAAGCATGGGGATTTTTTGTGAGCCCCCAATATTTCTTTCAGAAATGACAATTCCCTGTCATCATTTTTTCAGCTAGCAGTTGACTCTCCCCCCTCTGTGCATTTGCCTCTCTGTTATACATATTTCCTTGGCACAAGAAACTCGTATTATATGATTGGTTTCATATTGTTAACACTAAAATGAATCCTTAATCTCCAAGTGCCGTTTTAAGTTGATTGGCAGCATTTGAACTGTTGCCTGGATAAAAATGCTGCTTGGGCCTACTAACTGAACGGGTTTGATCCATTCTGTCAATGTGGGCACCTGCAAACTGCTTACCCACAGACATTCGTTCTTCTGTTTAATCACAGAAAAGCACCTTACCTTTTCAAAGGTCATCATGGTATTGTCCAAAATTTTGCAAGTTCGCAGTTTTTACGCACCAATAGACTGATATACGCACTGATACCTCCACCTCTATAGTAATAGTCCGATCAAAAAATCCTGATTACGATTTTTAAAAAATCTTATTTCAAAATCAGCCAGCTGTCCATTCTTCTCCATATTCCTGTCTTCTTTTCTTATTCTTGGGGATTCTGCTTCGCAAGTCTTTGGCTGATGAAGGGCAGATCTTTCTGCTGCCAGGCTGGACTTGTTGGCGGCTTGCTGCTCTGGTCAACTGTTCAAAATGTTTGATATTATACCCCAAAAGATTGGATTGTTTCATTGGTTTTAATATTGTCAAATCACTACAAACTTGATTAGCATTTGGCATCTTGGCACATTATTTTAACTGATTGGCTGAATTTGAATTTGAGCTTGTCTCATAGCAACCCATGTACTGCTAGCTGTTTGACCAAATATTACATTTTTAAATTTTTCCAGTACTCTGGCCAGTCTTTCAACTCTCTTGAAGGTATAGTTCACTTAAAAAATCATAACTGTCCACCCTATGTAACCCTCTGTTTATCTTATATAGATCAATTCAGACAGCTCTCAACCTTCTTCGCTCGAATGAAAACAGCGGCAACTACCTCAGACTTTCCTTGCTCGACCTTCCCTCCAAATCAGGCAACATCCTTGTAAATCTCCTTTGAACCCTTTCCAAACCTTCCGCGTCCTTTCTGTAATGCACCAAGCAGAAATATACACAGTTCTCCAAGTGTTGTCACACCAGAGTTCTGTGCACCTGCAGTATGATCGTGTGGCTCCAAAATTCTATCCCTCTTCCAATAAAAGCTAACATACTGTATGCCTTCTTAACAAGCCTATTAACCAGATTGGCATCTTTCAGTGATCTACGTACATTGACACCGAGATCTCTCTGCTCATCGACACTGCCAAGAATCTTACCATTGGCCCAGTACTCTTTATTCCTTTTGCTCCTTCCAAAGTGAATCACCTTACACTCTTGCACATTAAACTCAAGTTGCCACCTCTCAGCCCAGCTCTGCAGCTTACCCATATCCCTCTGTATCCTGCAACATATTCAGCACTATCCACACTTCACCAACCTTAGTAACATCATTAAATTTACTAACACATCTTTTTATGCCCTCATCGAGGTAATTTATAAAAATGACAAACAGCAGTAATCCCAAAATGATCCTCTGTAGGAACTACAGTTTGTGGTGTAGTCTGTGAAAACAGAAAGCATCGATTTTGTGCCTCTGCCATTTTTGGGTTTTTCATCGTTACCTTGTCAGTTTCATCCTGCAAAGAGCCATCACTTCGTTTCACTCTGCGCTTCATTTTTATGTACTAGGGAAAGCTACTGGTATCAGTATTTATGTTTCCGTTCATTTCCTGTCATAGCTTCTTTACTGTAGTGTGGTAACCCTTTGCTTTTTTTTGTTTGTTTTCATGAATTCACAGGAAGAGGGCATTGCTGCGTAAGGCCGGCATTTATTGCCCATCATTGATTTCCCAGAGGGCAGTTAGAAGTTATCTACATTGCGGTGGGTCTGTAGTCATGTATAGGTCAGACCAGCTAAGGATGGCAGTTTCCTTCCCCATAGGACATTAGTGAATCAGTTGAGCTTCTCCTGACAATCTATACATGTTCACAATTAGTTTGTTATTCCCAAATTTAAATTCAGATTCCACCATCTGTCATGGCAGTATTCGAATCTAGCTCCTCAGAACATTATCTGGGTCTCTCGATGAACAGTTCAGCTATAATGCACTAGGCCATTGCCTTACTCAATCCTGTGGAGTGTGACTAACTTGTGCAATATGATTTTCCCTAGTTATTTCCCTCATGCTGTCATTGAATTCCTTATCTAGACATGGATATTTTTTCTCTGTCATGCAATTCCTCTTCTCTCACAAAAATATTTTAATTGAGAGGTATTTAGTATCCGCTTATTTATTTGCCAAATTTCTTCATCTGTCCTGCCTTTGACTGTTCCTCCACCCCCCACCAACATCGTCCTTAGGCCACTGTAAGTATTATTACCCAACACTAAGGCTCTCATATGTGACTCTGTTTTCACTCTTTCAATCTAAGTTTGAAACTACAGTATGTTGTGGTCATTCTTTCCAAGAGGATCCTTTCCTGCAAGATCGTTTTTCACTCCTTCCTTATATCAAATCTAAAGTACCCTGCTCTCTGGTTGGCTCCATGACATGTGTTCTCAGAAACAATTCTTCATATACTCTACGATTTGTATTTGGAGCCTACCCTTTGCCAAGTTGATTAATTGATTCAATATGCACGTTTATTCCACCGCTGTTAACTTGTCACGAACCCTCACTATTTCGGACCTCAGAAGTACTTTGGGGAGACAGTGGCTGAAAATTAGTCTTCCAAAGAGGTTTCTTCCCTTGCTTTTTATTTGCACCTGGACTAATTTTCATTTTGTTCCCTCGTGCCAATATAATTTCTTAATATAGCCTTGGTGTCATCCTTAACCAATACACCAATTTCATCTCCTTTAGCTTCATGTCCATCCTTTCGGAATACCGAGTACCCATGGACAGTTCACTGTCCAGTCCTGATCTGCCTGTAACCATGTTTCAATCACCCTTATTAGGTCATACCCATTTATCTCTTAATCTACTGCCAGCTCATCAATTTTATTCCAAATGTTGTGTGCTTTTAGGCCTCAGGTTTTTAAATAAGTATTTTTTAATTTGTTTTTCCACTTTGATATTTTGTTGAGTATGAGCTTCCTGATCTCACACACCTCACTCCTTCACTAACCCCATACATTCCATCTTCATTTGTTAATCTCTGACACACATCTCTATCATATATTCCCACCTCCAACTCACATTTTGGACTGATTTGATTCCTTCTCGCAGCATGGTCATGAGTCTGGCCGTGGCTGATGTCCTACTCACCTCTACCTTCTGCTCAGTTCTTAACCTGCTGATTTGTTTCCCGGCCTCCTGGTTTATTAGCTTAAATCAAACCAATTTGCACGAGAAAACCTCCCCACTAGGATGTTGGTGCTCGTCCAGTTAAGATGCAAACGCTCAATTTCTTAAAGCCCCCAACTGTCCTGGAAGAGCGCCCAATGATTCAGAAATCTGAAACCGTCGCCCCTGAACTAGCTGTTTTCCCAAATGTTAATTGTTACCTAATCCCTATCCTTTTACACGAGGCACTGGGTGTAATTCAGATATTACAGAGAGTTTTTTTTACACACACACACACCCTTCATTACTTTGAAGAATAATACCTGTTACCTTTTAAATAATCAGAATGATAAGTGAAATGAAGAAATTAGTTAAAGGTAGGGTGTGAGAAATTCGACTAATGAAATTACTCCTTATTGATCAGAACAGACGAAGATGCGAACTTATCGCAGTGATCAAAATTATGAAAAAAAAGGGTAAAGTAAGTATACTCCGTTTCTCTTAGCTGGCACTACAGCATCCCAGTTTCAAGATCGTCGGCAGAAGATCTCGGAATGAGATAAGGCAAAAGCTCTTCATTGAAAGAGTTGTTATGATTTGGAATGCCCAGCCTGGGAGATTTGTGAATGAAGATTCAAGAGGGAACTGGATATATATTTGAACGTTCCGAAATTAAAGGGCAACAGTGATAGAGGTGGCAAATGGGAGGTTTTGGGAGACATTTCACAAGCTGATGCATAAACAGTGGCCAAATAGCCTCCTTGTGTACATTAAAGTTCTGTACTCTATCATGCACAGATGCAAATCAAAGCCAGTATCAGATTATTTCCAGTTGTAAATGTTGCCAAATATCTGATCATTTTGCTGCAGCACAACCATTTAAATGCAAGTATTGCAAGGTCAGCTTGATGATGAAGTCTAATTGGTACTCAGCACAAGAATATATTAAATCATGTATCCCTACAAATATACATTTTTTCATTTGTTTTGCCACAAAACTCTTTGAAAATGCCTGATTGTTCAATCACACGGATGTATGTTCATCGTTCTTTTTCACATTTCACATTAATTACCATTCATTCTAAAAATTGCAAGGTTTCAAATTATTGTTCATTTCAAGTTAATAACACAAATTATTTATTCAAACTAATATTCTCTGTTTATGTTGAATTATTGACATTTTTCAATTCTTGGTAAAAAGCTGAAGCTTGCACATTTAGTGAGAAATTAAACTGATTGATTATATATAAATTTATAAGAACGTTTTTTCTATATGATGGTTCAATCGTTTTCTCACTTTAAAAAATGCAATCATTCAGAAGCCAACGACTTTCCAAATGTTGGAGCGACGATGTATTCTTTTGAATACTGACAATGAGTATGTAATTGTAGCGAGTTTTGAGAATATTTGTAGATCAGTTTAAGGTTTTAGATGTAGGCTTGCTCGTTGAGCTGTGATGTTCATTTTCAAACTTTTAACTATCTTCGTCTTCAATGGGCCTCAGGCGAACCAATGCTGAAAATTCCTGCTTTCTATTTATATGTTTGGTTTCCTTTGGATTGGTGATGTCATTTCCTGTGGTGAATTCACGTCCTGTTCCTTTTCTCAGGGGTGTTAGTTGAGGTTTGTGGATAGAGTTCTAATTGGAATGCCATGCTTCTATGAATTCTCGTGCGTACCTCTATTTGGTTTGTCTTAGGGTGGATGTGTTGTCCCAGTCGAAGTGATGTCCTTCCTCATCCATATGTGAGGATACCAGTGAGAGAGGGCGATGTCCTTTTGTGGTTAGTTGGCGTTCATGTATCCAAAAATATGTAGTTAAGATGGCACTATAGTTAGATAACATGTTCTTTGTTCGATATTAAATAAAATATACATTCTTCATTTTTGGATCATAAAATGTTGGCAGGAAAGTATATTTTAGTTCCATGAATATAATATCAACCTAATTGTTTTCAGAGATGATGCAATTATTGTTTGGTTGAATAATGCTAATTCACATTTTTGTGAATTAAAATTCACAAACATAGCAAATATCTGACTTCTTTTAGATCAGCTTGCAATCATAACCTACATTTTAAAAAAAAATTGAAAGATTTGAATTCAGCCACAGCTGCCTGTGATACTGGATAATACATTGCTCTGCTCTTAAATGAATCTAGAGTGCTTCCACCTGGGTCAGGGCGGTCATTCAATCATTATTTCACAAACAATTATTTCGACTCCATCTTCGGTCTGAGCCTTGCACGGGGGCAGATGAATGGACATGGAATGTCAGAATCACATCGCACAAGTAACTTATGGTGATGGCATCTGGCTTGCCTCCCAAACTCCAAGCATCTGCCACCTGGACCAGACACTGGGCGAAGACGTTAACAAGTTGACAGTATTGGGCAGTACTTTGTGTCTCGCAAAGAAACCTCTAAAACCGTGCCCAATGAATGTCACCTTCACATTCATCCGTATCAAAATAAAATTGTACATCTTTGTTGATGGACAAAAAATAATACAGGGGTCACCAAACAGAATATATCTGAAGAAAACAGCAGCAAATGGCAAGTCCAGCATCACGTTAATAACTGAACTTGACGAATTCTGTCTGGTTAGGTCATCTCACACATATTCTACTAGTACTTAGGTGACTGTAAGAACGCACACCATAAGTGGACGTCTTGGCCTAACGCCTCTACAAAACTTCCTGATCTCACACACATCACTCCCTCACACATTCAACAATTGGTCAGAATCCTCAAGCTGGTTGAAGCATGAAACAAAGAACATGACAGTACCGTGCAGACATTTCGGCCCTTGATGTCCAGCTAACCTTTTATCCTACTCTAATGTCAGACTAACCTACATCCCCTTCATTATGCTATCATTCATTTGCCTATCCAATCGTCGCTTAATATATCTCCAATGCAGCTGATTCTACTACAGCTACCAGCAGTACATTCCACCCATCCACCATTCTCTGTCTAAGGAACCTACCTCTGACATCTCCACTAATCCTTCCTCCAATTACATTAAAGTTTTTCGCCCTCATGATATATATTTCCCCCATGGGAAAAAGTCTCTTGCTATCCACTCTATCTTTGACTCTTATCATTTTGTACACGTCTGTCAAGTCATCTCTCATCCTTCTTTGCTCTAATGAGAAAAAGCCCTCAACTCTTCTTTGTTAGCATCCTGATAAATCTCCTCAGCACCCTCATTAAACGTTCCACATCCTTCCTACAATGAGGCAACTAAAACTGATCACAATATTCTAAGTGTGATCTCACCAGGGTGCCATAGAGCTGTAGCATAACCTCGAAGCTCTTAAACTCCATCCCCCTGCAAATGAAAACATCATACGCCTTCTTAACAACCTTATAAAGCTGGGTGGCCACAGTGAGGGAGCTATGACATGGACCACAAGATCACCCTGTTCCTCCACAATGCAAGAATACTGCCTTTTTTCTGCATTTAAATTCGACCTTCCAAAATAAATTGCTTCACACATATCCAGTTGAACTCCATCTGCCACTTATCAGCCCGGTTGTGCATCCTGTCAATGTACCATTGCAAACTACAACAGCCCTCGACACAATCCACAATTTCAACAATCTTTGTTACATCGACAGACTTACGAACCTACCTTCCACGTCCTTATCCAAGTCAGTCATAAAAATCACAAACAGCAGAGGTTCCAGAACTGATCCCAACGGAACACCACTGATCACTGAGCTCCAGACTGTATACTTCCCATTTACCACCACTTTGTGTCTTCTATGTGCCAGTCAGTTCTGTATCAAGACAGACAGGTTTACTTGTATCCCATCCCTCCTTCATTTCTGAATGAAACTGCCTTGGGGAATATTATCAAATGCCTTGTTAAAATCCATGCACTCTACATCCATTGCTGCACCTTCTTCAATGTGTTTGATCCCATCCTAAAAGATTTTAATACGTTTTGTGAGGCATGACCTGCCCCTCACAAAGCCATGCTGACTATTTCTAATCAAACTATTACTTTCCAAGTAATCATAAATTCTGTCTCTCAGAAACCTCTCCAATACTTTGCCCAATACTGTTGTAAGACTGACTGGTCTGTAAATCTCAGCATAATCCCTAGTACCTTCGTAGTAATTTTTTACCGCCCTCCAATGATCTAGCACTACTCCAGTTGACAGAGAGGATGTAAAGATCATCGCCAAAGGCGCAGGGTTCTCTTCCCTGTCTTCCTGTTGTAACCTCGGGTTTTGTCCGTCTGCCCCAAGGAATTTATCTATTCTTGTTTTTGTACTTGAATCAATCAGTACTTCACCTCAAAATGTCTATGCCCTCTCCAAACAAATGATTGACTGCTTTCCATTTCAGGACTATATAGAGTGCTCCCTTCTGGAACACGTATGGTTCCCAATATCTTGTCAATCATGAAATGAAAAACATGGGAAGGCATCAATGCCTTCCTGATGAAGTGCTGATGCCCCAAGCTTTGACTCGTCTGTTCCCCAGATGCTGCCCAACTGGCTGTGCTTTACCAGAGCCACATGTTTCGACTCTGATCCCCAGTACTTGCAGATCTCACTTTCTCCATTACTTAGAGCTGTCCCATCTGCAGAAACTCTTTGCACGTGGAGCTGACTGTTTAGTTCTGGAAGGTTGCATTTGATTAATACATTTATTAAAAGAGAAAATACAATTCAACAAATATTCATTCATTCCCAGAGTAACAGTTTTGTTAATGAATTGGGCTGCTTGAGAACAGACAATGAATGACTGAAGAATCCCGCATTATAGAGTATTTCAAGTGTTATATTCCAGGATGTCCTTTACCTCAATGCTAGGAATATTGTCCGACAGACAGATATTAGAAGTGAACAAGGTGAAATGGGGAAGTGTGACGATTTTGCCATCACAGAGATGTGTTTGATGGACGTCAGGGCTGACAACTCAATATCCAGTGGCACAAGATCTATAGGCACGACAGGAGAGGTGGTAAAAGAGGAAGTGTTTCTGCATTATTAATTATGGAGTCAGTTACTGCAATAAGAAGGATCTTTTATTGAGGCTTTGTGGTTAGAGCTCAGGATCAAAAACATGACAGACATACCGCTGGGGATATATGGTAGACACCCAGATAAAAGAAAGTACAGGAGCTGATATAAAACCCATTTACTGAGGTGTGTTAATACAACAAAGGGATAATTATATTCAGGCATTTCAATTCCAAACATTCATTCGGGCAGTGATAACTTTTTAGAGGGGACGGATGCCTTGAAAATTATTCCACAGAGCTTCTTATATCAACATGTAGCAGATACAACAATGGGCGGGGTTGTGTTGGGCCTCGCCATGGCGAACGAAGCCAGTCAGATGTTGCAGGCAGGATTGGGAACGCATGAAAGGACAGTGGCCATGACTCATATGTTTTGAGTTTGCTAAGGAAAAGACCCAAAAAATGTTTGAAAAATAAAAGCTTTTTGGATTTGCCGATATTATGAAAAAATATGACAGGATCTGGCCAAAGTGCAGTTGCTTCTGGGTGAAACTGGAGCAGAACTGCATGGGGCGGGCAGTTGGCGGATCACTTGATCAAAATTGAATTGATGACAGTGTCGGCCCAGTATGTTACACCGCAGATAAAATTTTGGAAAACAAGCCAAGAGAACCTCAGATGTCGACACAAATTTCGAACAGAATTAAAAAGGATAGAGAAGCTTAAAGCAGTTACAAAGTGAGCAGGTCAATGGAGGTCCGAAAAGAATATAGGAAGTGTAGGGCTAAACTTAAAAAAAGTCAGTAGAAGAGCAAAAGTGGAGGTGGTGATTTAAAACATTAGAGGGTAAGATTAGCAAGAATTCAAAGACATTCTTTCGGTTTATAAAGGGGAAGAGGATAACGCGGGAGAGAGTGGGGAGTATTCGGCTCCAAGGGACCCTAATGCACGGAGCCAGAGAATATATTAAACACGGACTTTCTTTTGGTTTCCAGTTTGAAGAAAGAGTCCCTGGATTCAGGGAGAGAAACCGTGTGATCCTTGAGCGAATTGATACAGAAGCTGACGAAGAATTGGAAGTTCAAGTGGGATAAAGAGTGGGCAAATCTACAGATCAGGATGAGCTGTATCTTAGGCTGACGCGGAAGATGAGTGAGGAGATTACAGTCTCTTATCCTTTCATTTTTGTTTTGACTCTGGCCACAAAGAAGGTGTGATAGGACAGAATAATACCCAATATTGGTACAAAATTCAGAGTGCTAGAAATACCGCATGGCGTTAAAGAACACCAAGTCTCACATCAGTGAGAGGGAAAAATTGCAGAAAATTCTGTGCGCTGTTGAGGCTGGCTCATTAAATATATTCTTCAGGGTTGAGGCAGACTGATTTTTATGCAAGCTTTATGGGGAAAATGCAAACAATTGGAATGGGGAAGTTTCAAAATAGATCACACCTAATTGAGTGGAAAAGCAAACTCAGTGAGCGGATAGATATACTGCTGTTCCTATGGCGAATTGTATCATTTTTACAATAGCCTTATATTCACTGGAACGTCAACCTCTCTCGCTATGGAGTGAGACACAGTTTGAAATGCAGTCGACGGATTCAAGGAATTCATAATTGCAGTGCTATTAGACAGAAAGGACCAAGGGACTGTGACAACGCGGATTGGCTGTCGGGGTGAAGATTACCATCAGCGCAGTCAGCACTACCAAAAGGAAGACCTCAGTAGGACACCCTCCAAGGCCACGCAATGACTTTGCCTGGAGAGTGGATAGTCAGTAGGTGGTGTCAAGGAGTGCCTAATGCCCAAGTGCTACATCACTGCAGTGTCTCCCTCTTTCCATAACTAAACGTATATGCGAAGGGGTTGAGAGGAATGCTTTTGGTAGCAGAGTAAGTTTTAATGTTTGGCTCAAGAGGTTTTCGAAAGCAACAACTCAGCAAAACCTCCAGACAAGCTCACATAAAGTCCATCAACTTCAGTGTTGCAGCAGTTGTGATAGCAATTAGGACAGGTGCACGTTCCTCCTTCGGGATATGGGATCTCAGGTAAATTTCCACCGTCCCTGAAGACTACATGTGTGCAAAGTGAAACCAGCTGCAACTCCTGGGAGACCGTGTTCAGGAGCTGCAGCTGAATGCATTCAGGATCATCCGAGATAATGAGAACTTCATAGAGAAGAGCTTCCTTGTTGCGGTCACACTCAAAACCCGCACCAATCATGTTTCTACTATAATATCCCAGTCGCACGTTAAGATTCATGCCATGAATTAATCAGGCTTACCTGCCAGTCTTGTTGCATTTAAATAAAGGCAATTTAATCCAACAGGCAGTCCTTGCTTCCTGTTGTGTTCAAGACAGAGAGGAGGTGGACGATGACATGGAATAGGGAACGGAGTAGGCAGAGAGTGCAGGAATCCCCTGTGGCCATTCCCGTCCAAAACTAGTACACTATTTTAGATACTGTTCAGAGGAATGACGGTTCAGGGAAAAGCAGCAGTAGCAAGGTTGGTGGCATTACCATTGACTCTGGGGCACAGTGGGAAAGGGGAACGGTAAACAGGACCTTAGAGATAGGAGAGTCGATTGTTGGAGAGACAGATCAGAGATTCCGTTGCCTCAAACGGGAATCAGGATGGTGTGTTATCTCTCAGGTGCCAGGATGTCTCCGAGTGGCTGCAAAACCATCTGAAGGGAGAGAGGGAGCAGCCAGAAGTCATTGAGCACGTTGGCGCAAATGACACACGTAGATATAGGAATGAGGTCCTACAGAGTGAGTACTGAGAGCTCGGAGAAAAATTAAAGACTAGGACTTTGACAGTGGTAATCTCCTGATTACTTCCAGTGGGACGAGCTAATGATAGTAAGAACAGGAGGATATGGCAGATAAATAAGTAACTAAAGAATTGGTGAGGTTGGGGGCAGAAAGATACAAATTTTTAGATCATTTGGGTCTTTTCTGTGACAGGGTTGACCTGATCAGGAGAGACAGGTGGCACATGCAATGGGGAGGAGACCAATAACTTGTTGGCGAATTTTGCTCGTGCTACAAGGGAGGGTTTAAATTATATTGGCGAGGAGGGTGATACACATGATCAGGGAGGCAAGTTCGAGTAATCAGAAACTGTAAAGTGAAGAGACAGGTTAGGCTGGAAAATGACAGGGAGCAATGAATGCCTGTTGTATAAACTGCATTTATTTCGATGCAAGTGGGCTGGCAGGTAAGACTAATCAACTAAGGGCGTGGATAGGAATGTGTGATTGGGATAATGCAGCCTTTATAGAAACATAGCTAAGCGAGGGACAGGACTGGCTGCTTAACATACCAGCGTACAGTTGCTTTAGGCGGGACAGGGATGCTGGAAGGAGGGAAGGGGTAGTTGAATTTCTGATTAAGGGGATTATCACAGCAGTGATCAGAGATAAAATAACTGACCAATCATCCAGTGAGGCTTTGTCGGTGGAGCTAAGAAGTAGGAAGTGGATGATGATGTCTCCGGGGTTGTAGTATAGGCCTCCAAATATACAACGTGAATTAGAGTAACAAATATGCAGGGAGAAGGGAGACATTCGGGAGCAATGTATTGTCATAATCGTGGATTTTAATTTTTGTAACAGACTGAGACAGCCGGAGCGTTAAGGAATTTGATGGATTGGAATCAGATAAGTGTGTTCAGGCAAGTTTCCTCAAGCAGTATGCAGAGGGTCCTTCTTGGGAAGGGTCAAAACTCGAACAACTTTTGAGAAACAGAGCAGGACAGGTGACTGAGGTGACAGTAGGGGAGCACTTTGGGACCAGTGACCATCATTCTATTAATTTTCAAATAGCTATGGAGAAGGACAAAACTATGGAGAGGCTGAAGTTCTAAAATGGGACAAGGTAAATGTTGATGGCATTAGACAGAAGCTTGCAGAGGTCAACTGGAGTAGTATGTTTTCAGGTGAATGGTAACCTGGCTAGTGGTAGGCCTTTAAACGTGAGATAGCTAGAGTTTAAAGGTTTTTATGTTCCTGTGGCAGTGAAGGGTACGGTTGGCAGGAATGGCGAACTCAGGATGACAAGAGATATTTCGGCTTTGACAGAAAAAGGGGGATGCGTGGCTCAGGTACAGGCAACTGGGATCAAGGGAATCCCTAGCAGTATATAAGGGATATAGGAGTCTACCTGTGATGGAAATCAAGAAGGGTACAAAGGTATGAAAGGACCTTGGCTGAGAAGATTAGGATGAATCCAAAGAAGTACTTTAAGAGTACGAAAGGAAAGCAATAACTAGTGAGAGAATAGGACCTCTGAAATACCAAAGTGGACATATATGTGTGGAATCATAAGAGATGGATGAGGTCCTCAATAAATATTTCTTCTCTGTATTTACCGTGGAGAGAGACATAAATACTTAGGAACTTGAGGAATTTAGTGATGATATCTTAGGGGCAGTCCATATCACAGTAGAGGAGATATTGGGCGTACATGGATGTTTGACGGTGGATGAATCTCACGGTCCTTAACAAGTATATCCATGAACACTGCAAGGAGCTAGAGAAGAACTTGCGGGGACTCTGGTTAAAACTTTTTATCACCATTAACCAAATTTGAGATTCCCGAAAACTGGGGGATAACAAATGCTGTGCCCTTATTCAAAGAGATCTGTAAAAAAAAATGTCTGGGAATTGTAGACCCCTACGTTTAACATCATTGGTAGGTATATTACTTGAGAAGATACCATTGCATAAGATGTGCATGCATTTGGAAAGGCAGCGTCTGATGAGGAATAGTAAGCTTGGTTTTGTGCATGGAGGTTTATGCCTAAAAAAGATTTAAAGTTAATTGATGATATGACCAGGAAGGTTGACTTTGGCAGGGTGTAGACGTCGAAACGTATGGTGCTGGAAATGCACAACAGATCAGGCAGCATTCAAGGGACAGGAGAATCGATATTTCAGGCATAAGCCCTTCATCAGCAATGCCCAAACATCGATTCTCCTGCTTCTCGGATGCTGCCTGACCTGTCGTGCTTATCCAGTGCCACAGTTTTTTCGCTTTGATCTTCAGCATTTGCAGTGCTCACTTTCTCCTGGACGGTAGAATTAGTCTGTGTTGATTTCAGTTACAACAGAACAAGATGAATGTTTTCATCCTCTGGACACTGACATACAGTTACAGGAGGAGGCTAATCAGCCCCTCGATCCTATAAAACTGTACCCAGAATAGATCACGCAGCACCAGTATCCTTTTACACAGCAACAGGATCAGTCTGTTCAGTTACTTGAAGTCTGTAACACAGGAAATCGAAGATACCACAATATGACTGGACTCTGGGTTATACTGGAATAGCACGAGGCCATTTAGCTCCTTAAGCCTGCCCTTCCCTTCAGTAACATCAGGGCTGATGTGGTCTCAGCTGCACTTTCTCTTTCATGCCCAATTCCTTGTAACGCTTGAATCACTGACGTGTCAAAATCCATTGACACCCGCTCCCACTCCCTCCCAATCATTTCTGTAATGCAGCTGTCTGAGACAGAGAGTCCCCAACAGTCTCGACCCTCTGAGAGAAGGAAACACTCCCCACACATTTACCTTGGCCTATTGACATGAACAAAAGATACGAACTCAGCGTCAGAGTGGCTGGCCCTGACATTATGGCAGGATTTGATGGAGCAAGGTGTCAAGGAGTCTGAATAAGTTTGAACTGAATGGGATCAGGTGTAAACTCCCCAGTGGGTCATTCAGAAAACAATGTGGTTGGTGGACAGCAATCCTCTTAGTCCCTGGATATCTCTGTGGGCAATCCTCAGGACAGCTTCCTCAGCACAAACACCTTCAGCTGCTTCATCAATTTCTTTCCCTCTGTCATTCGATCAGAAGTGAAGATGTTCTGTAGAAATCACATAAAACTTCAAAACCTGAACAACCTTCAAGCTCATGTTGTTAACGTGTAAGTAACATTCATGTAACAGTACTGCGTGACCCTGAACATTTCCACAGGATAAAAAGAGGAGCGCTTTCAGCATGTCAACCTGGTTTCATAAGAATGTGAGAAAGCCATTCAGCCCATCGAAATTATTGAACAAGCAGAGTCACAGCCAATTCACTCTCTACTGTCTATTACACCTGAAGAGATTTTTTAAAAAAATGCAAATATTGAAAACCAGGTGGCTGGAAGACCACACAATGCAAAGCAGCATCAGGAGGTGGAGTAGTCAACACCATGCGTGTAACATTTCTTCAGGAGTAGGGATGGACGTAAGGATGTTTACAGATAAAGAAGCGGCGTGGGGAGGAGGAGGTGGTGTGATGAGGTGGGGATAGATCAACATTGGTAAAGGGTACCACTGGGTTAGTCGATTGCGGGAATGAATCCAGTTGGAAGTTGGAAGAAGGGTGGATCAAAGGAATGGAAGGAAGGAGGGCGGGCTGGAAAGGGAGGGGGCAGTGATGGGAAGAGAGTGGGAGGAATTGGGGACGGGAGTCAGCAGATTGGAAGGGAGGTTATTTGAAACTGGAGAACTCAGTGTTCTCGAAAAAATAAGAGGCCATTCAGCCCCTCCAAACTGTGAAACAGGAGGATGTCTTTGATGCTGCAACATGACAAACTAATGAAGCAGAGACTGCACAGACATACTACTCCATGTTGTTCCTCCTGGCTCCATTGCTCATCGTACACACATGTTAAGTTAACATGGTTTGCTCATCGTGAGGAGGGAAAGTGAATGGTTTGTACCAAGTTCCAAGGAGGCATCTTCCATCACCGAGATGTTATGGAGAGTCTAGATCACTCAAAACATTTTTAAGCAAACAGCCCAGAGCATAACTTTGCAATTTGCTTCATTGAGTGTACAATGTAAATTACGTGGTATAGTTTAGCTATGTTGACTACTGGATTTTAAAACAGACGAAACTTTATTCACAAAAGTACACAATGAAACACAAAGAACAGAATAAAGTACCCCTACAGAACTCAGCCTATCCAGCTAGATTTAATTGTGCTGTTACGAATGCACATAACAGTCCCAATAATCAAACTCGCTTTAAAAACCAGTATAAATGGAACACAAGCTTACAGGTTGAAGTTGAAGGGCAGAAAAGAGAGAGAGTTTCCACACAGCTCCCTGTTGAACATCCCAGTTCTAGACTCAACTGGAAGCTGCTCAGCTCAGCTCAGCTGTTCAGCTTAAAGAGCTCACCACTCCCCTTTCATTATACAGGTCACTTCTAAAGCCCAACATTTTGGCCTTAAGTCTCATCTGTTTACAGATAAACAAAAGACCACTGAAAATCCTTTTAGTCTCTTTACCAAGCCAGACTGACCAGCATCATGTCCGTTTTTATTGTCCCTCTGAAGAAAATCAAGGACAGAGTCCACCTGAGCCAAGAAAAGCTTCTTCACAAAAAAGGACTAGCTTTGTGACGCCTCCCCCTTAAAAAATAAAGTATCAATACCAAAATATGGCTGCATGTTTAACATTCAAACCCAGTTGGTAGTCTAAAAACGCACATATGCACTATAGCAACTGTAAACATGCAAACATGCACAACCCCATGTAAATTCAGGCCGCGGTACACCCACAACCAAACGCCTCCATATCTCATACAAGTTTTAGTATCGCATCAGCAATCACGTTTTCACAACCTGGCACATGCACAATTGTCATAATGAATGGCTCCAACAACAAGCTCCATCGAAACAGTCTGGAATTTTTGTCCTTACTTTTTTCTACAAATATCAATGGGTTGTGATCAGCGTACACAATTGTCTCAGATGCATCGCTGGTGATATAAATACTGAAATGTTGTCATGCCAACACTAAACTTAAATTCTCTTTATCCACCGTTGAATATTTCTGTTGATGAAGTTCAACTTCCTGGCAAAATATCCGATGAGTCTTTTGATTCCCGCGCCATCTTCCTGCAGGAGTACCGCACTGACACCCATATCACTGGCATTGAAAGGCTTTGTGTAATCCGGTGGGGCTCATACTAGGGACAGTGGTTAACACAGTTTTTAGGCTGTCAAATGCATTTTGACAGTTTGCTGTTAACTGAGAGTTCTTGCCCTTTTTTAAATAATTTGGTGAGTGGAGCAGCCACACTGCTAAAGTTTGGCACAAACATTCTGTAAAATCTAGTCAGTCCAAGCAACCATAATACTGCTTTTTGTCAAAGGTGTTGGAATTTTCCCACTACTTAAGTTTTTGTATTTCATGGGGCTATTGGTCCATGTCCAATAACATGGCCCAGGAACATGACTTGGACTTTCACAAATTAACTTTTAGCTAAGTTTGTAACAGTGTTGACTTCGTGATAGTCCCCACAAAACTGTGGGGTACCATTTGGCTTTGGCATAATGACTATAGATGAGTTCCAGTCACTGTAACCCACTTCGATTATGCCATCTTGAACCATTCACTCTATATCTTTCTGAACCTGCGCCAACTTTGGAGGGTTATGACTATAAGGATGTTGCTTAATCGGAACAACATCTCCTATATCTACATGATGCACAATTATGCTAGTACTTCCCAGTTTACCTCCGTATATCTCCCAAAGTGATAGTAATAAATCTTTTGGGTTATTTCGATTTTCTAGTGGATGTTAACTCAATAATTTATCATAATGTTTGAAAACTTTCTCATTGTTAAATCTGATTTGAGGAATGTCCCATTCAGAATCATCTGTACTTAGTTCTTCCTTCTGTGCTGTAATCATGAACACCTTCTCCTCTTGCTTTCTTTCACTATCAAACTATCTTTTGAGCACATTGACATGACACACTTTGTGAGATTTCTTCCTGTCTGGAGTCCTTAGCAAGTAGTTCATCTCACTAAATTTCTTATCAATTTGACAAGGTACGCAAAACCTTGTGTTTAAAGGCTCACCTGTTAGTGGAAAGAACACCAATGCCTTATTCCCGAATGCAAAATTGTACATTTGTGATTTCTTATCCGCTTCCTGTTTCATTGTATGCTGTGATACTTTTAAATGTTTCTGGCCAACTCTCCAGCTCTATTTAATCGTTCCCTAAAATTTGACACATTGTCCAAATGGGTGGTCTCTGAATCCTGACTTATTAATTTCTCCTTCATCAATTTTAATGATCCTCCTAGTTCTTGTCCAAAATTTAATTCAAATGGACTGAATTTGGTCGATTCATTCGGTGCATCCCTGATCGCAATAAGTTCAAAAGGAATTTCCTTATCGCAGTCATCTGGATAATCCTGGCCATAAACGCTCTACATGGTCTTCAGTTATTGATGCCATCTCTCTCGTTCTCTCTGTGATTCTGGATAGTGAGCAGTAGATTTGAATTGTTTTATTCCCAAGTTATCCATCGCCTCCTTGAATAGTTTGGATGTGAAGTTTGTTCGTTGATCTGACTGTATCATATTGATTATCCATATCTAGGAAAAATATTAAGTTTTTTTTCTATAACCTTTATAGCTGTGATGCTGCATAATGAGATTGCCTCTGGATATCTTGTCGACACATTCATTACTGTTAATAAATACTTCTTCCCACCATTTGTTTGTGGTAGGAGACCTACACAATCAATCAAGACTCTTGTGAAAGGGTCGTCAAATGCTGGAATAAGTATTAAAGGTGCAAGTTTTATTACTGTCTTTGTGATATGTTTGACACGTCTGGCAAAAGTCAGCTGCATCTTTGTATAGTCCAGGCCTGTAAACAAATCATTATATTTTAGCTGGTGTTGTACTCACCCCAAAATGACCTCCAACTGGTAGCTCAAGTGCCAGTCACGGCACCTCCTTTCTATGCACAACTGGCAAAATAATTTGATGAATTTCTGCCCATGTCTGATCTGATTGAAAGTGTGGTGGTCCCCATTCTTCATTAAGACATAATTTGTTAAGCAATAACAGACAGGAATGCTTTCTTTCTTTCTTGTTAAATGCATTTTCATATAACTGATTAAATTCCTCATCTTTCTGCTGCAGGTCAATCAACTGAGCAGAGCTAAAAATACTTGCATGTTCTCCTACTTGCTCCTTCTCTGTTCTATGTATCTGATCAAAATAAGATTCGGATAACTCTACATCAGCTTCCTTTTGATCCCTCCTGCTTCAACCTGAACATTGTGATCTGTGATCACACAGTCAGGGAAAATTCCTGGATAAACATTCTCCACGTCTTCTGTTTCCTGCATCTTCACTGGATTTTTAACTAGAGTAGGCAGCACACCTACTGGCGAATCAGCTATATCATTTGCAAGGGCACATTTTATTCCTAGAGCTTAGAGTTTGGTGTCCAGTACTCCTATCACACATTATCCACTGTTCTCCCTTTACATAACTGAGCACTTTTTGTCTCACCATGAATTCTTGTTGCCAGCACATTTTCTGGCAATAGTCTCTCAGGCGTGCATATCTTCTCATCCCTCAGTACTGCAGACTGAGAAAATCCTGTCTCCTTCAATATTGGAACCGCCTTATCTATGACTCCTGGTCTTTGTGAATAAACTTTACCCTTGTATGTGTATTTTAAGCATATTTGGCACATATTCCTTGATCAATTTCTGATCATCTTGTACATTCTGAGGCAGTTGTCTAACTTCCCTTATGCTTTTTGTTACTGGTCCAACAAATCTTCCAGGGTTGTCTGGTTTTCCTACATCTGGTTTTCCTCGGCCACCAACACTGTGATTTTGTGTGGTCCATTTTATTACAATGAAAACACCGGGGGCATTTAGCAAGAAAGAGAGTGAATGCATTCCTATCTGTTACTACTTAACAAACGATGTCTTAATGAGGCAATAGAGGCCATCACTTCTTTGTCCCTCTCAAGGGTTTCTTTTTCAACCTGTGGTAAATTATCCTTATTGTCTTCACTGAGATCTATCTTTTCCTTTCCACGTGAGGATATCTCTTTGCTTCAATTTCTATCCCTCATGGACTGAAATAGATTCTGGAAGCCAAACTGAGTTTATGGACCAACTGATAATCATCAGCCACTTTAGCTGATAACTTTGCTGTTTTAACTCTCTTTTTATCCACAGGAGGTCGCACTACTTCAAGCAGTGAATTTTTGAATTTCTCTAAATTACTTACCGCTCGAAATGCAACATGAGATTGCTTGCTTTTTTCAAGCTCTTATTCACCTATCAAAATTACTCTGTTTGACCCTTTCAAACTCAATGTAGTTTTGACCAGGATCACTCATTAGATTCCAGAAACCAGATCCGTCCTCTGATAGGGATGCGAATGCCTCACTAGCCCTACCTAAAAGTTCCATTTGGATTAACAAAACTCACATTGACTCTGGCCGTTGCATTTGTCTAGTCACCTTTTCAAATGAGTTGAAAAAGCCTTCCATATCTTTCTCATCAAACTTAGGCAATGCTTGACCGAGGATAGGCTTCTGACTACCAGGGGTTTGCTCATCCTCACTCATTTCCTTACTCACCCTACCCTCAGCCTTTATCTCCAGCCCTTTACGCTGACGTTCCTTTTCAAAGTGTCAGTTTTTGCTGTTCTAAAGCTCTCTCTTTCTTTCTCCTCTGCTGCTCTCCCTTTTTCCATCTCTTTTGCTGCTGTTTTTCTGTCTCTTCTGCTTTTAAACATAACTCTAACTGTTTCATTTCTGCTGCCCTTTCCTTATATCTCGCCGGTAACTCAAGCTGCCTCATATGCAATTGAATTCTTGACAGCTCTGTGGATTCTGATGGTTTCTCCAGCAAGTTTAATTGACGAGCTACTGCTGTAAGTATCTCTCCTTTCCTCACAAAAGCAGGCAGGTCCAATTCCAGCTTCTCTGCTCATTGCTGCAGCTTGGTCTTATTCACTTTTTTCAAACCTTCAAAAGTCATTGCATCCACATCCAGAAAACTTTTGGCGACTGAAACAGCCATTGCTATCCAAAGCTTTGTCTGCCCAACAAACCCAACACCAGAAATAAAGACACGAGCACCTCACACTCGCTGTGTGAACTCCCGCAAAGAGCCCCCAGTCTGTTATGGACTCGGCTAGACCACTTAAAACATTCTTAAGTAGGCCGCCCAAAGCATAACATTGCAACTTGTTTCGGTAAGTGCACAATGTAAATTACCCGGACTAAGTTAGTGAGGTTGTCTACTCGATTTTAAAACAGACAAAAACTGTATTCAAAAAATTACGCAATGAAACACAAAGAACAGAATAAAGAAGCCCTACTGAACTTAACCTATGCAGATAGACTTAATTATGCTATTCCAAATATACACAACAGTCACAATAAGCAAACTCCATTTAAAGACCAGTATAAATGAAGCACATGCTTTAAGGTTAAAGTTGAAGGGCAGAAGTCTCATCTGTTTACATATAGGCAAAAGGCCTCTGGAAATCCTTTTCATCTCTGTACCAAAGGAGACTGATCGGAGTCAGGCCTCGGTTTATTGTCCCTCTGATCAACATCAAAGACAGGGTCTCCTTGAGCCAAGGAACAGCTTTTAAACAAAAAAGGGACGAGCTTTGTGACAGAAAAGACAGACTAGTGTTCTGTACGGGGGTCAGTAGCTGGCGGGAATGGCGAACTCTATCAGAATTCGACTGCTGACAGATTTGTGAAAAACATAACGTTCAGTGCAGGCTTACACCCCAACTGCACATTGAGATGATGAGACGTCATTCAGAACCTGGAGCTCTCTCTCAACCAACATGGGGTCGGAGGGTGTCCAGAGAGCTATGTACATTATCATCGAGTCATAGAGTCCTATAGCACGGAGACAGGCCTTTAGCCCAAACTGGTTCATGCTGACCAAAATGTCCATCCATGGGCAGCCCATTTCCCTGCACTTGGCCCATATCGTTCTCTATGTTGCCTATCTCTATATTTGTCCAAATGTGAAGACGTGTATTGCAGAAAACACATTACATTTCATGCTATCAACATTTTGTTTTGGAAATAATTAGTTTTAGTCCATAACAGTCAAGTTTTAATGCAATCAATTGTAATTATTTTGTAGCGTTACAGATTAAACACTAATTTCCTTCACACTCTTCTCATTGTACTATCACCGCAGGGATTGATCTGGTGAAACTCGTTTATTCTGTCTCTATGTAGCAAGGAAATCATTCATTATAAAGGAAAAAAAATCTATTGGCAGTGTCCCACGTACTATCGCAAGAACACTCTACAAATACAAGAAGGTGGCTGCACTCCTACACTTTAATCATTTTGCAATGAACTTACTGTCAGTGACTCATGACCAAGGACATCCAGCTCATTTTCCCCAGGAACACTTTCCATTATCTCGCCTTCTCATAAATACAAAATGAGAAGGATGGTATGTTTTGCCAAAGCATTTCTTTGCCTTATGAAGCAAAGCCACTCCAACAGCATCATCACTATTGCCATTGGAGATGGTTGGAGATGCTGAGGAGGCAATGGCCTCGCTGTATACTCTGGAATATTAATTCAGCGACCCAGGTAATGACCCAGACCCCGGATTGGAATTCTACCTCGGCAAATATTGGAACTTGAATTCAATAAAATATCAGGAATTAAGAATCAAATAAAACAATGAAACTGTTGTCGATTGTCCTACCTGGCACCCCCATGCCCTTCAGGGAATGAAATCCAACATCTTCACCTGATCGGGCTTACGTGTGACTCCAGACCCACATTAATGTGGTTAAGTCTCAGCTGCAGTTTGAAATGGCCAAGCCAGCCACTCAGTTTAATCAGTCACTATAAAGTCTCAAGGAAATGAAACCGGACAGAACTAAGCACTGACCACTTACAGCCCACGGCCTGCACTGATCAGCAAGGCAGCTCATAAACACCTACTCAAGGACAATGGGGAAAGGGAATTAAATACTGGCCCAGCATCCCATTAATGAATAAAATGATATGTTTATACTCAAGGAAGAGAGACAAAGCGACATGACTCACTTTAAACAGTGATTTTGATGTATACCTTACATGGTCACAGTTTTCAGTAATATGGTAACAGGAGAAAAATAAATAAGGTTAATCTCGTTTGTTTTCCATCCCAGTTAATCATAAACAATCTGTTTGTTTGCTTCTTTCCCTCTATTTTTCCCTTTCTCTATCTGTTCTACTCAGTCCTTCTCCCATTTACAACAGACGTCCCTGTCACCAACATCAATCACACTATTTCCCAGCGGCGTTCAGTTCTGATGTCTGGTCTTTGGACTCAAAATGCCAATTCTTTTTTTCTCTCGATGTGAGGCTGCCAAATCTGCTCAGTTTCTCTGGCACTTTCTCGTTCTTTTTGATTCTGATCTCTTGCATCATTCTTTGTTTTATTTAACCTTTACTTTTGTTATTACATGGGATGTCTGCATCGCTGACAGGGGCAGTATTTGTTGTCCCTTTACTGTGAGCTCATTCCCGAAGGTAGTACAGAGCCAAGCACATTACTGTGGGTCTGATGTCAGTCTTAAGCCAGATCAGGAAATAATGTTTGATTTCTTTTGCAAACTACATCAGTGAAATAGATAAATTTATCGACTAAACGCTGGTGATGTTACGGTCAGAATTAGTGAAACTGGTTTTTATTTCCAATTCCTATCATTTGAATTTATGTTCTGACATAATTTGTGGTAGGATGTGAAACAGTGCCTTTATGTGTAATAACCTGAGCAGCTGAATTACATTTATTGCAACATTATTACTCTGACAGTGTCCCTATTATGAGGTTAGTTTAGAGACAAGAACAAGGTTGTGATCGAAATATTTGCAACTGAAATCATGCTTCGAGGAGACCTGCAACCATAACGGCATAAATAATGGTTTATTAAGCGTCAGCATCGATGCCAAGATCGCGACTGGGGATATTATTGAGCTGATAGTGGATAAGTTTGATGATGGACAGAACACCTAGAAGTAAGTGAATTTCGGTTAAAAATGTACTTCGGGATTGTGAACAATCTTGCTCTCTGGTGTTTAGGAGGGGTTGTAGGCGGTTCTGAAATTTGTGGATAATGAATGGATTTTGCATTTGTATCCGAAGACAACATTTTCCGTCTTTGCCAAATATAGGTAACAGAAATAGCAAGGAAGTTCGCC
Source organism: Hemiscyllium ocellatum (assembly GCF_020745735.1). Taxonomy (NCBI): domain Eukaryota; kingdom Metazoa; phylum Chordata; class Chondrichthyes; order Orectolobiformes; family Hemiscylliidae; genus Hemiscyllium; species Hemiscyllium ocellatum. The sequence continues at coordinate 100,102 of NW_026867841.1, forward strand.
ATGGTTTATGGAATTATTAAATGGATAGAGATGGAGATACTTACCAGGAACACCAACAATAGCGAGCATGGGATAGTAACCTGTCTGAATAATCATCAGTACACCATATATCCGATCTGATAATGTCGACCAATGCCAGGAAAGATAGAACAGTCCCCAGTACAAACTCCTGTCCATTGTTGCAGCATTCCAGTCTAATGTTAGCAGATTCTGATCCACTAATGGACCATTCCAGACTATTCTCAGATGTTTACCTCTCCTCTTCCAGTCTCTGCACCTGCTGATCCCTGTTAGTGGCGGAGGTGATGCATCTGTTGATACAATGGCATAAAGAATTGCATGAAACCCCCTATTAATAGGAGAGGGAAACCGTCCAGTGACATCATTAAGATCCATGGAGACTGACATCATTCATAGTCACTGAACAAACAGGCGTTGTTCATTTGCAATACTGCAACCGCCTGAACCTCCACCACCACCACCCTCAAAAACCACAATCTAGATGTTGTTACCATGCTGATCGCTCCTCGACTAGAACAGGCACCAGCTCATGTATTTACAGTGCATCCCTTTGCACTCCATTACACACGAAATGTGGATTTGCCTGGGCATTTCTTTCATTGATCCAATGAGGCAATTTTGTATCTTCAACACTAAATGTGCATTAGCACCTTTTTTTTAAAATATAAACTCACAAACACCTTAACACACGTTATTGGCTTCAAAGCAGGAAGACTTAAATTGTTTGAATTCAGTCCAAAGCCAAATGTGGCATATGTTGTCACAAAACCGGTCGTTTTACAAGGTTATATTATCCTTGAATTTTCTTCTTCAGTGAGGTTCTAAATGACCCAAGATTCCAATATGTCTGAGTTTTGAAAGGTTCATTTGGGGTCCTTCTCTTTATACCTAACTGGTAATGCCTCAGGCATAACGCTTTCAATATTTAAATAAAAACTTGTATAATCAAGAGGACGTGGCCAGCTTTCTAGCTGGGCAGATCGATTCAGTTGGGGGTTAGCTGAGTTATGGTCACTGTTGAAATTGGACGCTCCCCCCCTCCTGGTCTTCCGACCTCATAACCAGAAAGCTTTTTGTATTAGTTTTACTTTTTGTGATAAAGCATTTGTTTATTGGAATTCTTGCAAGTATCTTGGAACAACATCATAAAGTCAGGATAGCCTCTTGGTTGGATAAGGTAAGTTAGTTGAATATTCTATTTTCAGTTTCATGTGCTTCATTTCGTAATTTGGTAAAAATGTGTGTTTAAAACTCGGCAGTCTGACTAGCTAAATCACTCCGGAAATATCCACTATACACTAACCTTCCACAAATATCAAAGTTACGTTTGGACTACCTGCTTAAAAATGTTTTGAGGGGTCATGCCAGATTGGGGGGCCTTTGCGAAATTTAGACGGCGAATGGCAGTTTTTAGAGTCTCTTTTTTCATGTGTGATTTGGTGGGTAAACAGAACTTCAGAAAACAATAGCTCTTGCAGTCACAAAGGGTGTTTTGGAGATGGGAGAATCAGCTTTTACAAAATGCACATAAGTCCAAGCTGCGGGAATTAGTAGACACGCTGGAATTGAAGCTACCTCCTAATATGAGGAAAGATGAGTTGATTGCAGCAATAGTTCAGCATTCCAATTTGCTGGAAACTCCATTGGGGTCTGTACAAATGACTAAACTTTAATCGCAAATAAAGCAGCTTGAGTCAGAAGCTGTAATGAAGCAGTTTGCGTTCCGACTAAAATTCAAAGAGAAACAAAGAGAACGAATTGGTTTTATCCAGGAAAGAGAAAAAAAAACGAATGGCTTTAGCAGGAGAGAAACAAAAAGAGAGAGTGTTTGAACTTCAGAGATGGGCACTGACAGTGGAAAGTCAGCTGAAAACAATGGAGATGAAGGCTGACAGTAAGCTTAGTGAGGAACAGCATGAGGATTAGCAAACCCATGGCAGTCAAAAGCCTGGTGAGATATGTTTTAGGTATATTCACGCCTTGCCTAAGTATGTTATGGAAAACCTTTTCATTTCATTTGAATAAGTGGGCGGCACGGTGGCACAGTGGTTAGCACTGCTGCCTCACAGCGCCTGAGACCCGGGTTCAATTCCCGACTCAGGTGACTGACTGTGTGGAGTTTGCACGTTCTCCCCGTGTCTGCGTGGGTTTCCTCCGGGTGCTCCGGTTTCCTCCCACAGTCCAAAGATGTGCGGGTCAGGTGAATTGGCCATGCTAAATTGTCCGTAGCGTTAGGTAAAGGGTAATATGTAGGGTAATGGGTGGGTTGCGCTTCGGCGGGTCGGTGTGGACTTGTTGGGCCGAAGGGCCTGTTTCCACACTGTAAGTAATCTAATCTAAAAAAAAAGTGGCTAAACAATTGCATTTGCCAGTGACCATGTGGGCTTCTTTTTAATCCAAACGAAACTTGTAGGTAGAGGTAATGAGGTATCCGCAATGTAACCACAGGAGGGATCTAGGGAGTATGGGGAGGCGAAGAAAGTGCATATAAGCTTGTGCCAAAAGCCTAAAGACAACATTTCAGGAATCTTAGGAGTGACCCTGGTCAAACCTATATTGAGTTTGAAAGGGTCAAAGAAAGTAATTTTGATAAATGGATAAGAACTTTAAAAATCGATCAAATCTATGATGCACTTATAGAGATAATTATTTTGGAAAAATTCAAAGATTCATTGCATCAATTAGTGCAAACTCATGTGGAAGAGCAGAGAGTTAAAACAGCAAAGTTAGCAACTGAAGAAGTTGATGATCATGAATTGTGTCATAAAACACATTTTGGCTTCCAGTATCAATTTCAGTGCATGTGGGATAGAGACATCCTCACGTGGAAAAGGATATGTAGATCTCAGTGAAGATCAGAAGGCTAACTTACCACAGAGTAAAAAGGAAACCCTTGAAAGGGACAAAGAAGCTAAAAAGCTCCGGTGTTTTAGTTGCAATAAATTAGGTCACAGGAGAGTACTCTGTTGGTGGGCTGGGGAAAAAAAAACAGATGTAGGAAAACAGAATAAGCCTGGAAGTTTTATTGGAGCGGTAACAGAAAGCACAGTAGAGGCGAGAAAGCTGCATCAGAGTGTACAAGTTGATCTGAGGTTGGTCAAGGAGGAACTGCCGGATCTGCTTATAAAATATACCTGCAAAGGGAATGTGTATTCACATAGGTCAGGAGTAGCAGATAAAGAGGATGCAGTATTAAGAGACATAGGATCCTCTTAGTCTGTGGTGCTGAAAGATGCGAAGGTATGTATTCCTGAAGGACTATTTCCAGAAAAGGTACTGCTAAAGTGAATTCATATGAGACAAAAAGCGCACAATTATGTAAAGCTTGGATGGAGTGTCCAGTAAAGTGTGGAGACATTGTGGTAGGGGTATTGGACAAACTGTCAGCTCCAGGAATACAATTTGTCCTTGTAAAGTATGTAGCTGATTCACCGGAAGAGGTGCTGCCTGCTCTGGTTGAAAAGCCAGTGGAGACACAGGCAACTGAAGCAATGCAGGAGCCTCATCCTGTAATCTTTCCTAATTGTGGGGCAACAAGGTCACAATGTCACAAACTGAAACAGGAGAGATCATAAATGTAAAGACGAGGAAGCTGAAGTATCATTGGCAGAGACATTGTTCCATTAGATAGTTGAGACAAAACAGGAGTAAATATGTGATTATGGAAATATGTTTAGATCAGCTAAACTAATTGAGTTACAGCATTAAAATGCAAATTTAAAGCAATTAGGTCCCATGGAATCTCGGGAAATTTAACCAATTGGATGCAAAATTGTCTTGAAAGTAACGGATTATTTTCCAGACTGGAGGCCTGTGGCCAGTGGTGTGCTGAAAGAATCAGTGTTGAGCTGGCTGCTTTTCATCATGTATACACACAACTTGGATGTGAATATGAGAGGCATGATTAGTAACTTTACCGATAACAGCAAAATGTGCTGCAGTGGACAGTGAGGAAGATTATCTTAGATTACAAGAGCACCCATGAAAGCGGGTATAATTAGACATTGAAAATATATCTGGATAGATACATAAATAAGAATGGTTCAGAGGTATAATAGCAAAATGCTGGCAAATGGGACGAGATCAGATTGTCTGGTCAGCATGGACAATTTGGACAAAAGTGTCTGTTTCAGTGGCGTCTGACTCTCTGATTCGATAAGACGGATTAAGAAAAGTTCTAAAGGACTTTCGAGTGGAAATTCTCTTCCCCAAAAGATTGTGGTGCTGGTTTGTTTACATTTATTCAAAGATATATTAGTTAAGTATTTGTCCATGAAGTGAGTCATGGATAATTGGAAAGTGGGGCTGAGACCACAAGCTGATCAGCCACAATCTTAGTGCCTGGTGGAGAGGGCTCACTGTGTGTAATGACCCACTACTGTTCCTCAGTCCCATGTTTCTGTGTTTCATTCAGCCCCTGAAACCTGCTAGACAAGAGCACTGGGGGGCCACGTACTGCTAACACCTCGTGCACAGAAACAGAGGAGACTATTCAGTCCCTTAATACTTTCCCACACGGTTTGGGTGATTTGGAAAATGTAATTGTAAAACCCAGACTGGGTATCAAAGAGGCCCCTCATCTCTCTTTACAGAGATTCCCCTCTCTGCAAAATGTGCTCCATTTGTTGGTCACGTTATCGAACCAGGTTTACTGTGAATACAGCTCGGACACATCACCCAGAGATGGTTCGGAAAATCCTCTGGACTCCCTGACTATAACATTCAATAACCATACTTCCAGGAAAATAACACCCTTTAACTTTCCAATAATAGAATGTGAGAACATAGAAACAGAAGCAAGTTGTTCACTCCCTACCCCCACCCCTCAAGATTGCCTTGCCCTTCAGTAAGATCATGGCTGATCTTCTCTTGGTCTCAAGTCCTCTTTCATGCCTAATTATTCATAGCACTCAACTCTCTGACAGGTCAAAATCCATCTAAAGCCTCTTTAAATGCTTTCGTAGAAAAGAGAACATAGGACATTACGGCACAGTACAGGCCCTTCGGTCCTCGATGTTGTGCTGATCTTTATCCTTCTGTAAGATCAGATTCATCGACATACTTTCATGCATTATCTTTCATGTGGCTATCCAAACATCTCTTAAATGTCCCTCAGGTATCTGACTCGACTAACATTGCTGTCAGTGCATTCCACAACCCAACTCTCTTTGTGTAAAGAACCGAACTTTGGCATCTCCCCGAAACCGTCCTCCAATCACCTTAAAATTACGTACACTCATTCCCTCGTTGGAGACATTTCTGCTATGGGAAAAGGTATCTGGCTATTCACTCGATCTATGCCTCTCATCATCTTGTACACCTGTATCCAATCACCTCTCATCCTGTTTCACTCCAATGTGAAAGACCCTAACTCCCTCAATCTTTTTTCATAAGACCTAATCTCCAGTCAAGTCAGCATCGTGGCAAATTCCCTCTGCACCCTCTCTAAAGCTTCCTCATCCTTCTTAGAATGAAGTGACCAGAACTGAACACAATATTCCAAGTGTGGTCTAGCCAAGGTGCTATAGCGCTGCAGCATAACCTCGTGCCTCTTAAACTCAGTCCCCTGCTAATCAAAACTAAAGTACTATATGCTTTGTTAACAACCCTATCACAATTTGGGTAGCAAACTTAAGGGTTCTATGGAAATGGATCCCAAGATCCATCTGTTCATCCACACTGCCAAAAATCCTGCCTTTAACACTGTATTCTGCATTCACATTCGAGCTTGCAAAGAGAATCACTTCACACTTTTCCAGGTTGAACTCTATCTGCCACTTCTCAGCCCAGTTCTGCATCCTGTAAATGCCCCATTGCAACCGACAACAGCTCTCCACACTATGTACTGCTCGACAACCTTCGCGTCATCATCAACCTTACTAACCCACCCTTCCGCTTCTTCATCCAAGTCATTTATCAAAATCACAACAAGCAGCGACCGATCCCTGCAGGACACCACTAGTCCCTTTCAGTGATCTAGCTCCCTTATCTATCTGTGAAAGAAAAGTCCAGACAATCACGTCCTTCTGTTTGAAGGAACCACTCTCTACTTCTACACCATGACCTATTGATATGAACAAAAGAGGGAACACAGGGGCTCAGGTAAGAAAGACTATCCCTGTACTCAAGGCAGTATTAGACTGAGGATAGCATCAAGGAGCTGAGCAAAATCGCAAAAATGAGAATCGATTGTGACCTCTCCACTGCTCTGAGTTAGTCACAGCATAAGGGAAGGTGGTTATTATCGGTGGGCATCAATCATCTCAGCCATGGGGTATCTCTTCAGGAGATTCTCAGGGTATCTCCCTCAGCCCAGGCATCTGCAGTTGGCCAGCGGGGAATCCATACCGTGTGGAAGCAGGTCATTCAGTCCATTGAGTTCACTATGATCCAAAGTGAGGATAGTCACTGAAGACTACACAATGTTCAGAAAAAACCTTCAGCACTCAGATTCTGAAGCCATCTGTGTCCATGTGCGACAAGACGCAAACAACATTCAAACTTGTGCTGTTAAAGTCTGGATAACATTCACGTAACAGACAGAACGCATTTCCCTAGAAAAAGAAAAAGCTCATTCAGTACCTCAATCTGGGTTCACAAGAATATGGGGAAGTCATTCAGCCCATCAAAACTACTGGGCAAGAAGAGGGATAGCCCAAACAGTCCCTCCTGCCTATTCCATAGCAAGACAAGGAGACCGCTCACTCCCATGCATCATTTACATGGGATCAGAAAGAGACCATTACAAATCTGGAGCCATTTACAAAGCTATAGGAAGTGGTCATTCAGCTTCTTCGGTCACTGACACAGGAAGAGGAAGGTTCCAGAGATGCTCCAATATCACAAACAAATGGTGCATTGGCTGCACAGATAGACTGCTCTAACTTGTTCCACTTTGCTTCACTACTCATAGCACATATGTGTTATTTTAACATGGTTTTCTGGCAGTGGAAGTGAAGACAACGATTTTGCCCATTCACCAACGTGTTGTCCATTCCAAGAAGTTAGACCAATGGTCTCTATGGAGGTCAGAAGTTGGTGGGAATGGCCAACTGTTTCAGAATGAAGGTATTACAGCTGCTGACAATGTAACATTCAGTGCAGGGTCACACAGCAATTGTACAGTAAAGTTCATTCAGAGTCTGTACTTCTCTGTCAATAGACATGGGGCTCTGCATAGGCACAGAAACTACAGGGAAACAAGCATCCAATGAGAAGGATGGAATCTTCACCCTATTCAGTTGCTTGGGACATAAAGAGTGTCCAACTATAACCATCAAGTTTCAACTTCTTATTCCCTCACCTGCTACATATTAAACACAAGATTCTTCACTTTCTCCTCATGGTAACACCATGCCAGGGTTTAGTCTGGTGAAAACCTTTCGGACTGTATCGCTCACAATATCATTATTTATAAAGCATTTCCAAACTGTGCACAATACCCAAAATAGTCTCTGAACATAACAATACCATTGGGAAAGATACATTTACCCTGGTAGTTTAATCATTTTGCAAGAAGAGCCACATATCATTTACTTCCTGCTGAATAAACATTCTGTCAGTCATTTATGACCAAGCACATCCAGGTCTGTTGCAACAACAGCACTTCCCAACCTCTCACTATTTAATGAACATAAATGTGAATGATGATATTTGTTGTTCCCATCTGAAACATTTTATTTCTTCTGATCCTTCTGATACCCCAAAGCCTTCACTCCAGATAAAAACACAACTCTCTTCATTCTCTCGATTATCCAACATTTAAGACATTCGGTGTATTCCACCCCTACCTACCCATTGGCTCTAACGTTCTGTACTCACCTGTATTCAACCATGTCAACGTCTGATGAAAATGCAAATACTCCACTCACACTGATTCTCAATTGTCGATGTCACAACGCACAACCTCCACAAAATCGAGCAGGTTTATCAAAGATCATTTCCCTTTTCTCAATCTAGATTGACTATAACAAATTATGTCAGTATTTTCCAAGTGTCTAGTTGTCACATTCCTCACATAAGGTTCCAATGTTTTTCTCACAGCTGATATCAAGTTAACTACAATTTATTTTCCTGTTTGACCTTTCCGTCGTGTTTTAAATACTTAGATTTACTATAGTTGCTTTCCAGTCGGCAGGAAGCTTTGAAGAATAATCAGTAATTCTTTCATTCGCTCTACTGCCACCTCCGCACTACTGTGGGATGTAGCTCATCTGATGCAGCAACATACCGACCTTCAATCAATGAGATTTTCAAAGACAAACCTTTTATTAATTCTAATTTCCTGCGGTTCCTCATTTTAACCAGACACTCTTTCCCTCGTGTTTCGGGAAGTTTGTTTCTGTACCTTCCTCAGGGAGACGGACTCAATATGATGTTCTCAGCAGACAGGTGACTTCTGTCAACCAGTGAATACAGCGGAGGACTGCACTTCTGTGATGATGGATATGTTACTCAATACTGCCTGGAATGTTCCAGAATTAATCCAGTTTAATTCATGGTGAGCATCAGCATAGTCCTAAAACTGGTGTGAGGCTAAATGGTACACTGAAGGAGGGGACTGTTAGAAGTGACAAGAAGTGTTGTTTTTGCAGATATAAAAACATGGACTCTGCAAGTACCTAGGGAAGTGTATCTTTACTTTTCATTATGGTTAAATTAAATACTAATTCTAGAGTATAATATAAGATGGTAAATTCTTTTAAAATAAGTTTTCAGCAAAAAAACTGAGATGACTAAAATGCCTGAGCTGGACAAAAATTGGTACAAAATTGATGAAGTGTACAGGGAATGGAATGTACCAGCAGGATTGATACAAAACGTTAAACTATACCTTGACAAAATAATGTAAATGTCAGCACTAACCGGCAGGAAGGTTGCCAACATGGAGAAGGGGAAGTAGCATGGCTGGAGCGAAGATGGGCAGTTATGTAGCCTGGTAAGAGAGGTTGGGTAATTAGGAGTCTGGAGAAGTGAGCTCCCTCAGCTCAAAGGTATAATTGTAAACTAACCCAAGTCTAATGTGCTTCAATTGCTCTCTGCAATTTGGGTTCTTTCTTGCAATATCGTATAATAAATTGTCTTGTGTCCAGATTTGTTGGTCTCGTCTAAAATTTTATTGAGATTGTTTCTAACAGATTTAGGTGCTCGTCCGGGATCCCAAGCTCCGGTCGCTCGGCAATTTCAGAAAGATCGGAGAAGGTGCACCTCGCTGATTTCGGCAGTCTCTACTTTCCCCCATTGCTGTGGTGGCTCGGATGAGCAAGATCCGGACAGTGGGACCCTGGAAACAAGACGTGCAGACGCGACCCGGCGGGTTCAGTCTGGTAACTCTTGTGCACAAGACCCGGGTAAGAAAAAGGTCTTAAATATGTATTATCCGGGCGACCGGGGTAGGCAGCAGGTTCTGTTTTGTTGTCAGTCTTTGCCACGAGCGAGGCATACTGAGACATGGCGGGTTGGTTGGGTAACTCTTATGCACTTAAGACCCGCATTCGCGGGCGGCCGGGATTTGCAGCAGTAATTGCTGTTACGGCGGGGTTCTTGGTGCGCTGAGACGTGGTGGTTTGTCGGGTAACTCTTATGTACACAAGATCGATCGAGATTTGCAGCGACATTTGTTATTAGCCTTTGCCACGGACAAGGTGAACTAAGACACGGCGGGTTGCCACGAGCGAGGAACACTGAGACACGGCGGGTTGGTTGGGTAACTCTTCTAGACTTAAGATCCGCATTCGCGGGCGGCCCGGAATTGCAGCAGTAATTCCTGTTATGGCGTTGTCAGAGGTGCGCTGGGACATGGTGGGTTGGTCTGATTTAGGAGGCGGCCGGGATTTGCAGCATTACTTGCTGTTTCGCCACGGTGCAAAGGGCACTAAGGACACTAAGACGTGGTGGTTCGGTCGGGTTACTAATGTGTACATAACACCGAGTAAAGGTAAATTTCGGGTGCCTTAGATTGACAATATTTTTTGCTGTCTGGTATTGCCACAGAACGAGGTGCGCATTCGACCAGGTAACTCTTGTGCACAGACCAAGGTATTAAAATTTACATTTAAGTATTACTTTGGTGGTCGGTTCCGTACGAGAGTACGGGAAATTGGAAACTTAAAAAAAAAGAGAATAAAGGTCTTTAACTGGTTAGATTAACTTAATGAGTAAGGTGTCTACCTGATTCGATCACCCAGCCTTAGACCTGTTGTTTAGAGTGGAAATCCCCCACGCAAATGTCAGGACCCTGAAGTAGAAGAAGATAACATCGGACCTCAGAGAGGTTAATTAAAATTATATCAAGAAATGGCCGAGTATTAAAACGGGAAATAAGAATAGCAATTTAGGTGTAGAAAGAGGCATGAGAGAGACATCTGAAGACTAGATCCCAATGGACAATCCTTTAGGATAAATGCTAAGAGATTGGAAATACAATCCTCGGATGCGAGGAAAAGACAAAAAAAATGATAAAATGTTGTTACTTTGAGTGGACTAAGGAAAGCATTAAAGCTCCAAATGTATTTTGGCCTAAATACGGGTCAGATGAGGATTGGTTACGTCAAGATTTAAATATATATATATATATTAATGGGAAACATAAGTGCTCCTATAAAGAATCTGACTACGTCGCCTGTTGGATAGAGAGCCCAAAAATTTTAATTCTCAAAAATTCAAAAATGGAAGAAGGCGAAGATGAAACAATGAATACCCACTGGGATCTTTTGTCAAGTTTACCCCCTCCCCCATATAACAATGATCATGATGGTTCGTCGCTCCCCTCTCCCACAACACCCCCTCCCGTACAAGAACCTGAAAAAAGTCTGGGGGAAAACCTTCCCTTGAGTCCGATTAGAACGAGATCAGTAGTAAAAAGAAGGGAAGAGGGGGACATAGGTGAGGCATCGGCACAAATATATCCCCTTAGAGAAGTACCCGTTGGTAATGGGGAAATCGAGAATATTAATGCACTGCTGACCAGTAGTGAAGTTAGGTCTTTTAAAAGAGAAATGAAAAAGAAAGTTATTGGAACCATGTATGTCAACCTATAATACTCCAATACTACCAGTTGGGAAACCACATGGGACTTACAGACTCGTACATGGTCTCAGATCAGTAAACCGACAAGTTCAAACACGCCATCCAGTGGTGTCTAATCCACATACCCTTTTTAGTAAGATACCATGCAACCATTGTTGGTTTAGTGTGATAGGTTTAAAAAATGCATTCTCGGCTTGTCTTTTAACCCCGGAGAGTCGTGATATCTTTCCATTTGAATGGGAAAACCTATACACTGGCAGAAAACAACAATTCTGATGGACGGTACTTCCCCAGGGATTCACAGAATCACCTAATGTATTTGGGCAAGTACTGGAACAAGTCCTGGAACAACGTCACTGTTGCAATACGTAGACGATCTACTTGTGTCAGGACAAAATAGAAATGATGTTAAATTTCCTCGGACAACAGGGGTTAAGAGTAACTAGGAGTAAATTGCAATATGCAGAAAAAGAAGTGAAATACGTAGGACACCTTATTAGCAAAGGAACTAGACGCATTAACCCACAGAATTCAAGGGATAGTAGAGTTGCCCCTCGCAGAAACCAAACGAGAGTTACGAAAGTTTCTAGAATTAATGGGCTATTGCAGATTATAGGTAGAGTCATGCACTCAGAAAACAAAGGGGCTTTTTATAAATTGACTGAGTCCGAACATGAAAAATTGCACTGGACAGAAGAAGAAAAAGAAAAAAGTACGCTAGTTAAATCGTACTTTAATACAAGCCCCAGTTTTGGCCTTCCCTCACTAGAGACACTTTTTCACCTTTTTGTAACAGTAAATGATGGAGCAGCCTTAGTAGTGGTCACTCAGAAAGGAGGAGGAAATAGACAGCCTCTTGCTTTCCTGTCCAAAGTTTTGGACCCAGTTTCAAGTGGATGGCCTGAATGTATACAGACAGGACCAGTGACTGCCATATTGGAAGAAGAAAGTCTGAAGCTCAATATTGGAGGAACACTAGTAGTTAGTACCCCCCATCAAGTCAGAACTGTGTTAAACAAAAAGGCAGGAAGATGGTTAACAGATTCGCGAATTTTAAAATGCAAAGCCATTCTGATGGAAAAAGATGACCTTGTATTAGTAACAGACACCTGTCTAAACCCAGATACCTTCTTATGGTTCAGCCCTGACGAGATATCTGCTCAACATGGAGCACTGTGTAAACCAGGTTCAGTACAACCCAGCAATTAGTCCAGGATGGAATATAGCACAGGTGTCTCCAGTCCACAACCTGAGAAATGAAGGGGGAGTAAAACGAAAGACCTGAGAGGTCTCTGACCATCGGTTTGGACATTATTCCCAAGCTACGGTACTGCAAGGGCAGGGGGGGGAGATACATAAACTGGCAGCTGCCCTTAAGAAATTAGTTAATGATACCTCCGACGAAATGGAAGAAACTCATTCTCAAATATCGGCCATAACCACAGAAATGATTGCCACATGATTAACAGCTTTAAAGAATCGAATGGCTCTAGATTATCTCTTGGCCAAAAAAGGGGAAACCTGTGCACTAATTGGTAAGGAATGTTGCACCTTCATCTCAGACACCACTTCCCTAGTGTAAGATAAGGCAGAAATAGTAAAGGAAAAGAAAAATAATATAAAAGAAATTGAGAATAAACTTCGAAAAGATGAGAGATGGGAATGGAGTGACTGGGGAGTGACCAGTTGGGGAAAATGGTGAGCTAATTTAGGTATTTATGTCTTACTAATAATTGTAGGGCTAATAATTGGATTGAACGTATTAAAGTGGCTAATGTCTAAGTTGATGATGTCCTTGGGAGGTCAACAGTCAATGATGATCATGACAACATTAAACACACAAGAAAGAGAGAGTAATAGATTACTCATAGAGTTTGAAAAGGGCAGACTTCAGAGGGCAGAAATGGCAAGATTGTGAACCTCTACACCTTAGGGTGAAAAGAGGGTAGAAAATAAAAATTGCAAAAACAACGAATGGTAAAATAAAAGAAATGGGGGAGTTGTTAGAAATGAAAAGAATAGTTCTTTTCGCAGATGTAAAAAAAATGAAGAAAAGGGGCGCAGCAGAAAAAAAATCTATTAACTCTACAGGTACTTAGGGAAGTTTATCTTTATTTTCAATAAAAATTATGGATAATCAAATACTAATTCTGGAGTACGATATAAGAAAGTTAACTCTTTGAAAATAAGTTTTCAGCAAAAAAAAACGGAGATAGCTAAAACACCTGAGTTGTACAAAAATGATACAAAATTGATGAAGTGGGTAGAGAATGGAATGTACTAGCAGTATTGATACAAAATGTTAAAACTACCTTGATGTATGGCGACAAAATAATGTGCATGTCAGCACTAACAGAGAGGAAGGTTACCAACATGGGGAAGGGGAAGCAATAAGGGTGGAGCGAAGATGGGCAGTTGTATAGCCGAGTTAGAGAGATTGGGTAATTAGGAGTCTGGAGAGGTGACCTCACTCAGCTCAAAGGTATAATTGTAAACTAACCCAAGTCTAATTTGCTCAATTGCCTTGTGCAGTTGCAGCCCATTCTTGCAAGTCCGTAACAAATTGTCTTGTTTCTAGACTTGCTGGTCTCATCTAAAATTTTATTGAGTTTGTTTCTTACAATGTTACGTAATATTCAAAAAGCTTCGTCATCCCTGACCTCCCGAATGCAGTCTGTGTCCATGTGCAACAAGACTGAGACAACGTTTAAGCCTGTGCTGTTAAACTGTCGGTAATATTCATGAAACAACGCTGCACAATTCCACAGTAAATGGAGAAGTTCACTCAGTACTTCAATCTGGCTTCACCGAAATATGGGAAAGTTATTCAGCACATCAAAACAACTGGAACAAGAAGAGGGACAGCCCATTCAGTCCCTCCTGCCGTTACACAGGAAGACAAGGAGTCTGCTCACTCCCACGCATCAAATACACTGGATCAGAAAGTGACTATTTCACACCTGGAGTCATTTACAAGGATCAGGGAGAGGCCATTCAGCTTCTCAAGTCACCAACACAGGAACAGGAAGGTGTCAGAGATGCTCCAATATAACAAACAAATGGAGCAGGAACTGCGCAGATGGACTGTTCCATGGTATTCCTCTACTCAGCGTTACATTGTCCATAATCCTATCAACAGCAACACACCCTCATTCTGAAACAGTTAGCCATTCCCCACCAGAATTCCAGAGAGAACATAGGTCTGCTCTCTCAGTGACGGAGGATGCCTTTGAGACTGGTTAAAAAATGGCTTTATTCCCACTTCCAGGAAAACATGCTAACATAACATGGAAAAACTATGCATAATAGTGGAGGAATTATTCAACTCTAACCATGCCTAATCCTGAGAAAGCAAGTATAGACACACGGATAAAATACCGTCCATCATTGGAACATTCCAGTCTAATGTTCTCAGAATCTGATCCATTGTTGGAACATTTCAGTATATTGTTCTCAGATTATGATCCATTGTTGGAACATTCCAGCCTAATGTTCTCAGATTCTGATCCATTGTTGGAACATTCCAGTCTGTTGTTCTAAGATTCTCTTCCTCTCCCTCATCCTGTAGCTGGTGAGCACTATCGTCTTGAGGATGATGCTGCTGATGATACTATGGAATAACAGGTTGAACGAAGCCCCTTCCTAATAGAAGAGGGAAACCCTCAAATGACACAGTTCGTATCCATGGAGACTGACATCAATCACAGTAAATGTACAAACAGCTCCAGTTAACCCTTTAACTACAATCCTTACAAGTTTCAATAATACTTGGTCTGGTTGAGATTTTGATATCGCTGACTATTGGGCTAATATCATAATCTCCAATTGTAAAGTTAGAGGTGAGGCAGAGAGATGATGCTTTCTATTCACTAGCTTGATGATCCTACTATGTTTTGGCAGGATTGGAATTGCTGGACTCCCAAGACCGGCTGTGTCTGATAACCAGGCCTGCCGCATCCTTTCGTTTTCATTTATTTATGTTCATCTTTGACATTTATCTTATCATCGTTTAACGGCTTAGGTGGGGTTAGGCATTTTTGAGAGGCTCCTAGAGTGCCATAGACAGTGTAAATACAGTCCATTCCTTGTGGTCCTTGCAGCTGCGGCCTGGTCCTATGGAGTGACGGTCAAGCTGTCACAGAAACAGGATTCTTCGTTTTAGCTTTCCCCACTTATTGTTGGGGTCTCAGCAGGATTGGAAGGCTGGAAATCTATCCCAGCTGCTACACTCTCTCTTTTGATGTTCTTTCCTCCTGGATTCAAGAACTGCATGTGAGACAAGCAGTTTCCTGAATTTACTTTTTGACACGTGTGTGTTTATAGGATGTTACCATATTGGAACAGTTATTGTTTAGTAGTTAAGCAATCTATTATTCTGATTTTTTTGTGTGTTTTGTCGACAGTGATTGAATGAATTGTGTTTTGCTTAATTTGAATATTTTGACCAAGCGAATGGCATCTGAAACACAATACCTCACATTTATCTTTAAAGTAAGAAAATGTTCCAGTCAAGACTATCTTCATCATATATTCTGAGATATGCCTGCTCAGTTCCATAACAAAAAGGACAGATATTCACGTTTTAATTGGCTAACTACATAATGAACAACATGTTGCAGAAACACAGGATTTAACAGCGGAATGCACCATGCTGGAGGAGTGATAGTTCTATCAGGAACTAAATCGCACAGTTAATCCACCTCACAGATCCAGCTCAAACCGTATAAACCCAGACTAGATATCTGCTCAACATGGAGCACTGTGCAAACCAGGTTCAGTACAACCCAGCAATCAGTCCAGGATGGAATATAGCACAGGTCTCTCCAGTCCACTTGCTAGGTGTCCAACACGTGGAGCAGTACAATACACCCCGATGCATTGATTCAGAAACGCTGACGAAACGGTCTGTCCAGCATGGGGTGATATGCAGCCTACACCAGTGTCTTCCACTATAGACGAGGACAAGACATCTGTACAGTATGATGAGCTTTGCAGTGAATGGATCTGTAAACCTGGAGCAATTACCGTCAAAGCAGCTGTTTTCACCACCCCAGTACATTGCTCAGTTACACTGTGTTAGTTCACTGCCAAGAGTGAGGAAACTTGCAGCGTATGCTTGGAAGTGACAGGATGTGTAGCTCCCATCCATTTACAACCCCATATGTCCATTGTGCCCTGACAAGGGGGTGCTGTGGCTGTGAACATCACTGTCAGAGAGAGATGGCGAGGAAATCAGTTTAAATATCAAAAACAAAATATTTTTGGGTAAAAAAAGAGAAAGAGAGATTGAAATACAATTTCAAGGAAGATCACAGTTTTCAGAATGCTGAAATGAAGATATTTTGACAGCATTGAGCAACGTGAGCCAGGAATGAGGGGGGAATGGGATATTTTGTGTGAGTTCGGATGATGGAGAGTTTTGGGTAAGCATTTCTTCTTCAGCTTTGTAACTGGGAGTGGGGTCAGCAGATACTTCAACTCATTGGGAAGAAACTAGCAATAATTTATCTCAGTGCCATTTTCATTGAGTGTGACTGAGGGTTCATCTGTCCGAGGCCGAGTTCATTTCCTGGTGTTACCTAATTGAATTCACATCATTAACTACCCGCCCCACCCGTTGGTATCCATCTCATTCAATGCAAGCCTAATTCTCCCACCCTTCATGGTTGGAGGTAAACACCATCGCTTGGATGCCCCATGGATATTCGGTGATCCTTGGCACTGGTACCATCTTTAAAAGGCCAATTGGCAAACGGTTGAGCTTTCTCAGTTTGGAGCTGCCCTGCGCAGTGGTGTGAGCTCACCACCCAGCTCAGTGCAGGATCTGCGGTCTGAAGAAATCTCCAACAATACAGGACAGGCATCAATAACCTTCTCCATTCTGCCAGGATAAGGGTCACCGTCTTCTTTCTGCTCCCGCACACTCATTGAAATCTGTTATAGTATCTACCCCCAAACAAGGCTCATACTTCACCACTCGAACTGCTGCATGCAACACCTTCTCTCTCTCTCTCTTTCTCTCTCTCTCTCTCCACTTTACTCCCACACTATAAACACTGTATATCTGTTATAGCACCTTCCCATCAAGGCTCATGATCCACCACTCTCACTGCTGCACGCAGTACCTTTCCTCTTTCGCTCTCTCTCCCGCCTTTCAATACCCTCACACGGTGATAGAATATTCTTGAGAACGTCGATTATGGGATGTTCCAGAAAAAGTTCCAAGTAATTTCCGTTTTCAGGAAAATGTCAATGCATCAGTTTATAACATATAAGGGGAAGGAGTACAGATTGTATGTTTTTCACATCATATCCAATTAAAATCCATCATGAGACCAATCAACCCATCAAATGTGCTCTAGCATATAATAAGATTGCGGTTTATGTGATGGTTTTCTCATCTCCATGTTTCCGGAACTTTCACTGATACATTTTCCTGTGTTCCTGTCACTGATCAGACGACATTCAGGCAATTTTACCCCGGTTATCTTCAAGCGCCTGTTCGAGGGCATTTCCCACTGGGACCGACACTCCAAACATTATATTCCATCGGTTGTATACTTTTATGTCATACTCAGCTCATTTTACAGAGACTGACCAAAATCTACACTTCTTTTATGGTTATCGGTAACCAATAACAATTAGTATTCTGGTTATTTCACTTGTACCATCTTATACTATTCAGCCAAAGACAGCTTCCAAACACTTGTCTCGTTATAAAATACAATTTCTCGCCAAGAACATTTTCATCCACAACCGTTATCTTGACCGTTAACTGAATTGTACCTTTTTTCTTTGTTATGAACGTTTCTATTGTCCTTTCTCTGTGGCAGTTTCGGTCTGTAACAGTTACACAGTCTCCCACATATTTGGTTGGATGGCTGGTTTGTGATGCAAAGGGAGGACACCAGCGCAGGTTCAATTCCCCACACTGACAGAGATTATCACTAAGAGGACGCTCTCTCAACTTTACCCCAACACCTTAGGTATGCTGACCCTCAGGTTAAACCACCACAAGTGGTTTCTCATGACAGAGCAGCCCCATGGTCCTTTGGAATTCTATTCTATTACTTTTGCATTTATTTTATTTACCTACATTACAATTTATTTTGCATTATGTCCCTGAGTATTTTGGATCATGTCATTTTGTACCACTTTCAGCATTTTCCCCACACTGCACGTTCCTGCGCAATAATCCCTGACTCCATTGTTATCTATGAACCTTTTGTCTGTGCCTCAGAAATATTCAATATCTCTGCCTCCAATGCTCTGCGGGAAGAGATTTCCAAAGTCTCACAACACTGAGAAAATAATAAATAACTTCACCTGGGGTGTGAGGTTGTTATTTTGTCTCCTTACCTGAGAAAGGATACAATTACATTGGAAGCAGTTCAGAGATGTTTCGTTTCACGTATTCCAGTAATGAAGGGATTATATTATGGAGGCTTTAATAGATTATTCTGAGAATGAGAGGTGATCCTATTGAAATATGCAAGACCTTGAGGAGCATGGATCAGGTAGATAACCACTGGGTGTTTGTCTAGTCCAAACTTGTCATTGTTATAGGACCTCTGCAGTGTGGAAGCAGCACATTTTGTCCATTGAGTTCACACTGGCCCACCGAACGGCATCCCACCCAGACCCATCCCCTACCCTAACCAAGTAATCCTGCATTTTCCATGACTAAACTACCTAACCTACACATTCCTAAGCACTATGGGCAATTGCGTATGGCCAATTAACTCTAACCTGCACATCTTTGGAATGTGGGAGGAAACTGGATCACCAGGAGGAAACACACACAGATGCGGGGAGAATTGAAGGTTGCAATTGAACCCAGCTCCTTGGTGATATGAGGCAGCAGTGCTAACTACAGATCTACCATGCTGCTCCGTTACTTCTATTCGTTATTTGTGGCTGACGAAAGAAATCGGCCTGACTTGTTCCTATCCTGAACCTGACCCAGTCTGAGACCTTTATCATCGGCCACATCTCTAACCTGGTTATATTTAAATTTGTTTCAAACAGTGGAGGAGCGTTACTAGAAAAGGTAACAGTCGCACCCTCCAACCACAGTCAGAACCGGAGTGAGGAGAATTCACAAAGTGGGCACTTATTGAAGTGGGAATTCTCTTTCCCAGAAGTTTGTGATGGCTGAATCTTTATATTATATCGAGGCTGGATTCGTCTGATTTTCCATAGACAGGTGAATCAGGGATAATGGTGCATTGAGAGAAAAGTGCAGCTGAGAGCACAGTGAGATGAACCATAACCTACTTTACTGGTGGAGTAGTGTCAAAGGGCAGAATGGCCCACTCATCTCCCTCAGCCTTGTGTTCTGATTTTCCATTCAGCTTTTCGGACCTGCTAAACAGGAGCAGATCGAGGTCACTCCGATGGTTAGGTCTTGTTTCGAAAATGTACTTGTAGAATCCAGGCTGGCTCAACTCCACTTTCCTGCTAGCTCCTCGTATTTCTCAACTCGTTTGTATGTCCGAAACCAACCCACCCCCTCTATAAATACATTCAGTGACTCACTTTCTGCAACTGTCTGAGCTCTGGAATTCCAGACGTTCACTATCATCTGAAAGATGGCATTTCTTTACATCTCAGTTTGAAATCGATATCCCTTATTCTGTATCAATGTCCCGGGATCAGACACTCTGCCCAGGTGTGGAACCACATTCTCAACAAATACCTTGTCAAGCCCCCTCTGTACCTTGTCCATTTCAGTAACTTCACGCTCATCCATTTCAAGCACAATGAGTAATTGCCTCACCATTTTCGATGTACTCAATAATTGAACCCTTTCATCCCAGAATCCCGCTTAATGTACCAATCAGCTCCTTTCTGCATCAGCATGATGACTTTATGTTTCATGCACAGGAACACTTCAATCCCTTTGTACTGTTCCTGAGTAGGGACTACTCTTCATTAAATAACTGCCTGCCTTTTTTATTGTCAGTGTCATCCTCAAACTCGGATGTGTATTGCACTCAGCATCCTCCCTCAGGCTCTCACTATAGATGAAAATAACTGAAGCCATTGGACTGATATTGGTGCTACTCCAGTAGATATGTCTTTATCATAAAGATTGATGAATCCTGACTCCAATTTCTGTGTGATCACCATCCATCACCCCATGCTAATACATTATCCATCATACTATGAATTTCTGTCTGGTGGAAGAACCTTTACTTTGTGATACCTTGTGGAAAATCTCTGGAAACCGTCATGTCTACCAGTTCCCCTTTATCAAGTCCGCTTGTTACATTCTCATGGGACCTCCAGAAAAAAAAATTGCATGATTTTACAAGCCAGAACATAGTTTCCCTTCAACAAAACCATGCTGACTCTGCTTGGAGCTTTTCTAAATGCCCTGCAATTCCTTCCTTAATCACAGACTGTCGCAGATTCCCAGCAATAATAGTTAGGCTAAATGCTGCTTTCTGTCTCGCTACATCCTTGACAACAGGCGCCAGATTGGAGCTTCACGAGTTTCGCTGGAACACTTCAGTAATCCAGAGAGTGATGGAATATTTCACACAGTGACACCAGTCACTCTGTAACCACTTCTTTTAAAGTCAATTATGAATTACTGCTGACCTGCCTATCCTTAGTCTTATTTGTTGTTAAAAACCTTGTACCTTTTGTAAGAGACAGTTCGAGAATCCTCCTATTCCCATTTTCTTGATGATTTTGAAATACTTACAGTGCCTTCCCTGCGAGGATTGATGTCAAATACTGGTGTAAATTAGCTGCCTGTTCCCTGTGGCCACTTCCCCAGTCACACCGTCCTAATGACCGCAATATACTTTCCTAACTTTCTTTCCACCAAAAGTCACAAACTCTTCTTCAACTTTTTTATATACACACAGAAAACTTGTGATGCTTTTTTAAATATTTCTTGCCAATTTATTTACATCACGTCTTTTTATCCGTTTTCCAACTATTTCCTGCATTTTCCATCGCTTTCTAGATTCATACAGTCATATTGCACACAGACATTTCATCAAATCTGTCCGTGCTGACCAGGTTATTCAAACTAAACTAGTCCCATCTGATTGCATTTGGTCCACATGTCTCTAAATGCTTCCCATTCATATGTTTGTCCAAATTTATTTTAAATGTTGTCACTGTACTTGCATCTAACAGCTCATCTGGCAGCTCATTCCATACACACACCACCACTGCGTGAAAAAGTTGACAATCCATTTAAAGCTATCACACTCACTCCTGTAATTGCATTCCAAACAGCAGGAGTAATATCTGATAGAGAGGGCAACATGATTACAAAGTAAACAGATCAGATCGAAACTCTGCAGTCCTGCCACATCCAGTCAGAAATGGGGTTGAACCAAGGAACAAATGACGAGAGAAAAGGACTCCACGAATATTATTTGAAAACAACGTTCACTGGGATTAGGGAATCGCTGATTCGGTCAGCATTTATTGCCCAGAGGACTGTGAAGAGTCAATGGCATTGTTGTGTGTCTGGAGTAACATGTGGGCCAGAGCAGGTATGGATGGCAGCTTCCTTCCCTAACGGACATCAGTGAACCAAATCGATTTCTCCCACAATCAGTAATTGATAAATGATCATCATTAAACTCTTAATCCCAAACATTTATTTCATTGGAGTTCGATCATGTATGTAACAGGATTCGAACTCAAGTACACCAGAACATTCCTGGGGTTGTTATACTAACACATCTGCAGCAACACCACACGGCTATTGCTTTGCCATTCCCCGAAAAAAATGGAACTTTCCTGCACATCAGTGTAAAAGCCAAGGATGCAGTTATTTACCATCCTCAGCCAGAAGTGTTGCTTGGATGATCCCCACAGAATCGCAGATGCCAGACTTCAAACAATTCGATTCGCTGCACGTAACATGAAGAAACAGCTGAACACAGTAGATGCGACAAAGGGAATGGGCCCTGACCCCGTTCCTGCAACAAAACTGAAAACTTCTGCTGCACAACAAGCCGTGTCTCTGTGGAAGCTGTTTCATTCCAGCTCCAACTCTGACATCTCCCTGACAATGTGGAAAATTGCACAAAAGTGCCCCGTCCCCAAAGAGAAGAATAATTACAATCTGACCAATTACCTCCCCACAGTGTCATCACGATAATCAAATTGGTAAGAATTTCTTTGACAGAGCTGTCGACCAGCACAGACATAACGTGCACAGTGCTGTGTCCGATCGGCCCCCATGTGGAGACGGTGTTGCTGTGGAAATGTCAACGGATTACTAATCTAGACCAGAATAATTTTCTGGCAGCTGTTGGAAGTTAGAAACAATTAATAAAATATCAAGATCTAAAATCTGGTGCCAGTAATATTGACCTTGAAGCGCATGTCCATTGTCAATGTAAATTTCCTTCCCCAATATGCATTCAGGAAGTGAATCTCCCGTGCTTTCCTGGTCGACCCAAAAAGTGACTCCAGACACGCAGACATGTGCTAAACTCTTCAATGGTCTCTGAAGCGGCCATGCAAGCCCGTTATATCAAACTTCCCCGAGGTTTTAATAGCTAAAAATGAGATAACACCCGGCACCAGCCTCTATATTGGAAAAGGAATTAGGAAGCACAGTCCTGTAGACACTGCAGAGACCTCCTTCCTTACATCTGCGAGCTTATGACAATATTAACAGAGCTTTCCCACAGACTGCACAGAAACATCGCGAAATGAGTAGGCCTTTCAACACATTGAGCCTTCCCCACTCTAAGTTTTGGCCAAACATCTCTTCAATTAACCTTTCCCTAACACTATATACTATATATCCTTTGAAGTGATCATATATCAGAAAGATATGAAGTAGGAACTTTGGTCCGTCAATTTTGCTCTCCCATTAAATATAACAATGGCTGATCCTGAATCTCCACACCAACCTCCTGCTGCAATTTCACCCCTTTAGTGTCTAAATATCCTTATTTACATTCAGTGCCTTAGTTTCCGCAGTCTTATGTGGGACAGAATTCCCCAGGTTTATCAGTCTGTGTGTGCAGACATTTATTGTCATCTCAATGCAGAGTGGCTTGCCTGTACCGAATACTGTGACCCTTGTTTTAGACGTCCCAGCCAGTGGAATTATCATCCCTGCTGACAATCTGTTTCACCCTGTCAGAGTTTTATGTATTTCACTGAGATCTCCACCATTTTTCTAAACTCCATGGAATATAGGCTCAGTCGCCTCAAACTTTGCTCCCACAACAAGCCTGTCATCCCAGAGATCAGTCTGGTCATTCTTCACTGCACCCCCTCAATGGCAGGTTTGCCCTTTATTAGATAAGGAGACGAATACTGCACACATATTGCACAATGTTCGAGATGGTGGCTCAACAAGGCCCTGAGTAGCTGCCTAAGACACACCTGGGCTCAAATCCCCCATAAATTAAGGTCAGCACACCATTTATCTTTCTACCTGCTTTCTGTTGTAGCAGTATTGCTTTCTGTGACTGGTGTACAAGGAGATCGAGATCCTTTTCAATGATAGAGCTCCCCACTTTGTGGGTCTATGCATACTGGTCAGTGTGCCAATATCAATCCAGTATTGACGTCTGGCTTCAGAACTCACTGCCCTGCATGGATATTGGAGTTTGGTGAAGAATTCAATAAAAGTATAAACATAAGTATCTTCATGCAGCAACGTCTTTACATTAATTGCTTTTAAAATGCTAGCCTATTCGTCTATTTTTCCAACCAAATTTCTCAATTTTATGTATATTCACATTGTTCTTCATCTGCCACGTATTTTACCATTTCGTCCACTTGTCGCAATCACTTGAAATTTTTTTATATCCTCCTCACCCGCTCACAATCTCAGTTTGGTACCGTCAGCAGATTTGGAAAGATTACATTTAATACCTATGAAAAAATGTTTGATCCGTTTTCTGAATTGGAAGGGCCCAAACCTCAATTCCTGGATTATCCCACTAGTCATTGCTTTCTACTGCAAAATACATGGAACGGTTTATTCTGATGCACTTTTTCCTGTAAGCTCTCCTATTCTCAACCCGTGCCAGTATATTAGATCTCGCTGCTACACACTGTTATGGGCCAGGACAGACCCCTCAAATCATTTCAAGGAAGTAGCACAGACCCAACGTTTGCTCGCTGACTTAAGCAAGTGTAAGGCGAATATTCCAGGAGTGATGTAGCTGATCAAATCACTTAGTTTTTAACAAAACAGAATGTATTTGCAAGATTACTGAGTGAGAGGCAAACAGAAGAGGATACAACACAGAATAACCTAACCTATCCGAAAACCCATCAGTTTATCCCAACTTCATGATGGTGTTCCAAGTACTTGATATAATCCCCATAAACGCCCCGTGGCAAAACCGAAAGGAAAAAAAAATCAAACCCAGTTTCTTACAGGAGAGATGTCAGAGAGAGGGAGGAACAACGTGAACCTGCTTTCCTGGGTCAGGTAGCTTCACAACTGTCTGCCTGCTTTAAGTAAACAGCCAGACTGCGGAAATCAGATCAAACAAACCAAAGCAGAGGAGCGAAACTGGGATAACTGGCCACTCGCCTGTAATAAGAACAGAAGAACAGAAGTACTAGGAGCAGGAGTAGGCCGTTTGGTCCTCTGCCATTCAATAAGATCATAACTGATCTACTCGTGGTCTCTGATCTACTTCCCGTGCTCTCACCGTATCCCTTATTTACTTTATTGTTCAAAAAGTATCTAGCTCAGTTTTAAAAAGTTTCCTGAAGTAGTATCAATTACTTAAATGGGCAGGGAATTCCAGAGATTACAAACCTCTAGATGAAGATGTTCCTCCTCAATTCAATCCTAAATCTATTCCCTCTAATATTGAGGCCATTCCCTCTTGTCCTAGCTTCACCTGCCAGTGGAAAAATCCTCTCTACTTCTATCTTTTATACTCACTGCATAATTTTATAGGTTTCTACGAGGTCATCCCCTCATTCTTCTAAATTCCAATGAATATAGTTCCAGTCTACAAAGTAACACTACATAAGCCAACCCCGTCACCTCTGGAATCACCCGAATAAACCACCTCTGCACCCCGTCCAATGCCTGTATACTCTTCCTGAAGTAAGGAGACCAAAACTGCATGCACTGTTCCGGGTATGGCCTCACCAGCACCCCGTACAGCTGCAAAATAACCTCCCTGCTTATAACCTCAATCCCTTTAGCAATGAAAGGCAACATTCCATTTGCTTTCCTCAGTAATTGCTGTACCTGCAGACCAACCTTCTGTGATTCATGCACATGGACACGCAGGTCCCACTGTACACCAGCATGCTGCAATGTTTTGCCATTCAAGTAATAATCCTTTTTGCAGGCACTCCCAACAAAATGGTATCACATTTGTCAACATTGTATTCCATCTGCCAGACCTTTACCCACTCACTCAAAGTATCTATGTTCATCCACGAGGTCTCACAGTCCTCTGCATGCTTTGCTATGAAACGCATCTTCGTGTTATCTGAAAACCTTGACACACAACACGTTTTCCCCAACTCCAAACCATCTGTATCACTTGAGAATAATTGTGGCCCCAACAGCGATCCCTAAGGCACACCACTAGGTATTGATTGCCAGCCAGAATGTCACTCTCTTACATCACAATTTGCTTCCTGTTAGTCCAGCAATCCTCTATGTTGATAATTTACCCGTAATGTCATGCACCTTTTTCTTATGCAGCACCTTCTTGTGTGGCAACTTGTTGAATACCTTTTGGAAATCTAGGTACACCATAGCCACTGGGGCCTCGTTGTCCACATTGCTCGTATTGTCTCAATAGATTTCCAAACGACTTGTTAAACATGACCTGTTCTTCATGAACCCATGCTGCGTCTGCACAATGGGACGATTTCTATTGAAGTGCTTTGCTATTTCTTCCTTGATAATACACTCAAGCAGTTTCCCCACTACACAGGAAAAGCTAACTGGTCTATAATTCCCCATACTTTGTTTACCTCATTTTTTAAACAGTGGCGTCACATTTGCTGTTTTCCAATCTGCTGGGAAAACCCTGGAGTTCAGCAAATTTTATCAAATTGCCACAATTGTATTTACTATTTCTCCTGCTATCTCTTCTAGAACTCTGGAATGCATTTCATCACGGCCAGGATACTTGCCTACCCTCAGCTCCGTTAGCTTGTGCAACACTCTCTCTTCCATAATAATGATTGTTTCCAAGGTCCTCACCTACCTCCGTCTCTTTGGCAATTACGAGCAATTACCATGATGACAGATACAAAACACCTGTTCAATGTCTCGGCCATTTCGTCATATCTTGTGACTAAATGACCATTCCCATCCTCTGAACGATCAACATTTATATGAGTCATTTAAAAAATATATATATATTTATGGTATATATCATCATCTATCTATCTTTATATTCTGTACTTGTTTTTTTCTTCTTCTCGTGTTCTATCATACTTTTGTTTACAGTTCATTTTGTGGCTTTCTGTTGACCTTTAATGCTTTCCCCAATCTTTTAGGTTTCTGCTGTTCTTGGCCTAGTCGCATTCCTCTTCTTTCAATTCGATAGCGTCCCTTATTTCGTTAGACACAATTGACAGATTACCCATTTTCTTAGAATCTTTCCTTGTCACTGGAATATACTTTTTCCACGGAAATTAAAATTTTCCTTTGAAAAGTCTCCACTGCTTGTCAACTCTCCCATCATGAAGTATTTGTTTTGAGGCAAGTTCAGCCAACTCCTCCCTCATTCTATTGTAGTCTCCCTTGCTGAAGCACAGCAATGTGTTATTGGATTTTATCTTCACACTCTCCATTTGCATTCTAAATTCAACCATACTGTGATCATTCCTTCAGTATGATGTGAGTAATTATTCCTGTCTCATTGTACATGACCAGACCTACGATACCTTGCTCCTCATTATGCGTGCTTTTATTTTAGACTTGAAAGCATTCCCAAGTAGTCAAACCCAGACTTTGTGGATCCGCTGCTATTAAGACATCCATGTAAAATAAAACAAGAACGGAATAAACTTGTTAAAGGAGTAGCATTGTCACAACACGAGAGTTGGGACTTCATCAAAAATGTTTCTGATAATCCACATCAGTGCATGCATTGCTGCGCCATAATGTATTTCCCAATCATGTTCTCAAATATGATTGGCCTTTAATAAATGGGCAATGGCTTTATCTATGTTCATTACTTTACATTAATGTAATTTTTTAAGTTCCCTGAAAATGCGTCCTTTCTAATAGACTCTTGTATTGTTCTGATTGCTTTTTTGGTGCTAAGCAGACTGCCTCCATCAGAAATACTGGGGTTACATTTGCTGCTGTCAAATCTGGGAATCCAGTTCCAGAATCATCAAGCATTTGGAAGAGGTTCAACAGAGTATTCATTGTTACCTTGGCTACCTCCCTTAGTAATCATCGAGAAGATTAACAGGTCATGGGTATTTATCACATTTCAGTCAAAATAATTTCCCAAAAAACTGTTTATGTACAGATTTGATTGTATTTACTTTTTCTCAGTCGCCTGAGAAGTGCTTGGATTTTACTTTTTGAAATGTTTTCTTTTGTGAAGGCAAAACAAAAGTAGTTGCTTCATAGTCCTGCCATTTTCCTATTCTCTGGTTTCACCCTGTAAGGAAGATACAATGATACTCTCTACATTTCACCTTGGTATACTGTACGTTGAGAATTTTTTACATTTCACTCTTCTTAATGTAAGCTTCATAAACCCATCATTTCCTGCCTTAGGCTGCTCTGTGATTGATCTTCCACAGTCATACAATCACAGAATCAATCTCTATACACTCAGAAATACTGTACAATCTACATTAGTCCCACTTTCATACATCAGGCTCATAGATGTGAGTGTTCTGAAACTTCAAGTGCTTGTCCACGTAGCTTTTAACGGCTGTGCGATGACCCAGAACAACTGCCCTCTCAAGAAATGCATTCCAGACGCCAACATCCTCTGGGTGAAAAATCATCGTGAAATCCTTTCTAAACCTCAAACCCTTCACTTTAAAAGTGTGCTAATTTGTTCTCGACCCTCTGACTTAAAGGGACCGCTGCTGTCTATCTACCCTGATCATGCCCTTCGTAATGTTACTCTTCTAAATCACGTTCCCCTCAGTCTTCTCTGCTCCAAAGTAACCAACCCGAGCTATCCAGCCTCCCTCCATAGCGGATATGCTCCATTCCAGGGAACATCCTGTTGAATCTCCTCTGCGCCATTTTCCGTGCAATCACATCTTTCCTGTAATGTGGAACCCTGAACTGCACACAGTATTCCATTTTGGCCTAACCAAATTGCTACATAGCTCTTGTAATCTATGCCTCGATTAGTAAAGGCAATGCCTGCTGTCACCAATTACTTCTTAACTAATCTATTACCCAGTCCCGTCACATTCAGGGATGTGTGGAGAAGCACCTCTGAACTTGCGAGTCTGCTGCTATTTATTGAGTCTTCCTCGTCTGTTTCCTTCCTTCAAAGTGCATCACCTCATATTTATCAGGGTTACATTCCATCTGCCATTGATCTGCCCATCTGACCATTCTATCTGTATCGTCCTGTAACGCAAGACTTTCCTCCTCACTGCCAACCACCCGAATAATCTTTGTGTCAGACACAAACCTAATTATTACATTCACCCATGCCCCTTCAGTTAACATCTATATCATTTATGATACAACAAATAATAAGGGACACAGGACTGACAAACAAACAGTCTTCGACAACCACCTATTTTCTGCAATACTTTCTCGAACACTGATCTGATACTCCTGGTCTGTAGTTCCTTGGTCAATCTCTACAGCTCTTCCCATAAAGGGTGTCCTCCAGTCCTCGGCATCTTACCTGTGACCAGATTTTATTTAAGTATTTTCATCAGCGTCTTTCGCCCCTTGTCTCCAAAACGAAGCCTGAGATGTAATTGAGCTGGAACTAGGGACGTGTCTAATTTTATAACAACCAAAACAATCAATCCCTGTACACATCTTACATCAATCTGCTCAAGCACTTCTCAGCACATCTTTTCGACTTCTGTCTCTGCATCTTCCTTCTCCCAAGTAAAACAGACATGAAGCTCTCATATATCATTCTATCAATGTTCACCAGCTTCACAAACAGATTCCCGCCTTGATCTCGTCGGCATAAAACCTTGCTATCTGAGGGATTAATCTGGAGAATGTCCATTCACTATATGGGATCAATATATTTTGTTTAGATCAATACATCAAAATTGTATACAATGCTCCAGGTTCAGTCCAGGAGAAATTGAGGACTGCAGATGCTGGAGATCAGAGCTGAAAAATGTGTTGCCGGTAAAGCGCAGCAGGTCAGGCAGCATGCAAAGAGCAGGAGAATCGATGTTTCGGGCATAAGCATTCCTGAAGAAGGGCTTATGTCCGAAAAGCCGATTCTCCTGCTCCTTGGATTCTGCCTGACCTGCTGCGCTTTTCCAGCAACACGTTTTTCAACTCCAGGTACAGTCTCACCACCACTCTGTGTAACTAGTGCAGAATGTTTTTACTGCTTATCTGAACAAATTACTGCAGAAGCTGGAATCTGAACTGAAACTAACACATGCTAGACGCCACAGTGAGTCAGACAGCATCCGGAAAGAGAGAGCATGTTAACGCTTTGCGTCTAGTTGACCCTTCATCGTCTGTATTCGGATTGCCTTTAAATGAAGGCAAACTTAACTTTTACCTTCCCTGTTTGTATATGTTCCTCCCAACACCCTTTGCTTTAATGTTTTCTGCTAAGTTACTGTGTGTGCTGATTAAAAATCCTCCTGAATATCTGACTATATCACAACCATTGCTTCTCTATGGTTAGGTCTACAAGATATATCTTCAAACAAAACGTTTCTAAATTATAACTTCCCTTTCATAAATGCAGAATAATTCTCTTGAAGTTTGCTTTTCCTTTCTCAGTGTCCAATATCCCATCTGTTATGATAGATTGCAAAAGATTATTTCCTGCAGACGACAAGTAAACTGGTCTGTAGTTTTCCACTTTCCTTCTTCTTCCCTTATTAAATCGTTGGAATGCATTTATATCCTTTCAAACTGAATACGGATAAATACAGTCATCTACAATACAATCCATCTATGTATTGCTGCTTTCTCTGAAATTGCAGTATGAAGTACATCTGGTTTGTCAGATTTATCAATCCTCAATCCAGGTATGTTGTCATATACTACCACGTCACTAGTATGAATGATTTTAGTGTTTAGTTACAAACGTCCTATGGTATTTCGGGGATATTTTCTGAATCTTCGTCCGTGAAGGCAGACATAATGTAACAGTTTCGCCTCCCTGTCAATATTCTATTCTCTACAATAAATCATCCTGTCCACACATTCACTGTGCCACATTTGGCCTTGTTTTCATTTTCCTTTCAAATATGGACATACACTTTTCGCCAGTATTTACCAAGAACCAAAAAAAAAATCCAGCACAGGAACAGACCCTTCTGGCCCTCCAAGCCTGCACAGACCCAGATGCTATATCTAAACTTGTCACCTATTTTCGAAGGATCTGTATCCCTCTGCTCCCTACCCATTAATGTATCTGTCTACATATGTATTAAATGTCGCTATCTTGACCACGTCTACCACCTCCCCTGGCATTGCGTTTCAGGCATCTGGCAGTCTTTGTGTAAAGAACTTTCTGAACATATCTCCCATAAACCTTTTCCCTATCATCTTGACTTCCTGACCACTAGAAAGTGAGTACCCCTCTCTGGGAATAAGCGTCTTGCTATCCACCATGTCTATACCTCTCATGATTTTGTAGAACTCAATCAGGTCCCCCGAACTTCCGTCAGTCTAATGAAAAAAATCCTAATCGACCAAAACTCTCTGCATAGACAGTTCCCTCCGATACCATCATGGTGAATCTCATCTGCACCCTCTCCAAAGCATCCACATCCTTTTGGTATAGTGGCGATCAGAACTGTATGAACTATTTGAAATGTTGTCGAACCAAAGCCATAGACAACTGTGACATGACCTGTCATCTCTTGTACAAAATATACTCCAACAGAATCCTTCCTGTGGATGACAAGTTAACTGGTCTGTACTTCGCCACTTTCTCTTTTCTGCCCTTCTTAAAATGATGGAATGCAGGAAGCAGGGTATGCTGTATGCCTTCTTGACCACTCTATCGACCTGACCCTCGAAGGAACAATGGATCTGAACATCCAGATCTCTGTACATCAATGTTTCCCAGGGCTTTTTTTTTCCCATTTGCCATATAGTTCATTCTTGAATTGGATTTTTCAAAATGCATCATCTCACATTTGTCCAGATTGAACTCTATTTGCCATTTCTCTGCACAACTCTCCAATCTATCTATTTTCTGCTGCATTCTCTGACAGTCCCCTTTACTTTCTGCTACTCCACCAATTGTAGTTCCATCTGCAAACTTATTAATCAGATCACCTTTACCTTCCTTTAGTACATTTACGTATATCATAAACAATAGCGGTCCCAGCACTAAACCCTGTGAAACACCACCCAGAACAGTCCTTCATTTTGAGAAACTCCCTCCCACTGCTACTCTCTGTCTGCTGCTGCCCAGCCTGTTCTCCATCCATTTAGCTCGCAGACACTGGACCCCTTGCAACTACACCTGTTCCATCAGCTTACCTCATCAAAAACCTTACCGAGGTCCATTATATAACATCTACAGACTTTTCCTAACTATCAATTTTCACTTCCGCAAATAAATGTATTGTGTTTGCGAAGATGTGACCTCCCCGGAACAAAGCCAGGGAAGGTCTTGTTTGGAATCTGTCTGTGTTGTACTCTGGAATCAGACGGGTATTTGTTCCAAGGCAGAACTTTATAAAATGCCACATTGACTGACTGTCTACAAAGTGCATGTTCTTTTTAAAAAAAACAAAATTGAATGCAATTGCAAATACAAATCTGCAAATTCAAATTCACTCCACAGATTTATGCGTGTATGCATGTGAGAAATGCGGAGTGTGTGCACACGGGAGTGGGGGAAGAGTGAGAGAGAGAGAGAGAGCGCGTGAATGTGTGTGTGTGTATATGAGAGAAAGAGCGTGTGCATGTGTGTGTGTGTGTGTGTCAGGTGTGTGCGTCCTCGTTAAGACACAGACAGATTTGGCAGATCCCTTTCCCCAAACAGACTAACGCTCTGGTTTCCGAGCTTCCACACGCTGCAGCCTCTGCTCCATTTGTTGTTCATGTTACAGACGCAGAGACTGTAACTACAGTCCCCATGCTCCATCCAGAGTTGTGTCTCAAAATCCTCAGGTCTCCCTGAATGTCTGGGGCAGCTCACAGCTCACCCTCCAGCAAACCATCCCCAATACCTCCACTAAATTTTGAACAACAGGAGTCAATCAGAAGATTTTCATAGAGTGATAGAGTCACACAGATGTACAGCATGGAAACAGACGTTTCGGTCCAACCCGTCCTTGCCGACCCGATAGCCCAACCCAATCTAGTCCCATCTACTCGCGCCAAGCCCATATCCCTCCTGACCCTTCCTATTCACATACCGATCCAAATGCCTCTTAAATGTTGCAATTGTACCAGCCTCCATCACTTCCTCTGGAAGCTCATTCCATACACGTACGATACTATGTGAAAAAGTTGTCCCTTAGGTCTCTTTCCCCTTTCACGCTAAACCTATGACCTCTATTTCTGGACTCCCCGACCCCAGGGAAAATACTTTGTCTATTTACTCTATCCATGCCACTCATATTTTGCAAACCTCTATAAGGTCACGCCTCAGCCTCCGACGCAAGTTCAATGCCTGCCCCTTTACAATAATACTCGAGTGGCTTCCTCGTGCTACTGACCACACGATCAGCTGAGAGGGACAAACACAGGTGTTCAGTGGACAGGCACAGACTAAGTTTCAAAGACTTGAGTCAAAACTGCTGAATCCCTCCTGTCCAACATGGATCATTAAACTGTCAGCTTTTTTCCTTTCTTCCATGTGTCTGGGAGTAGTGCAAGAGCACTGCAGGATTACA
Source organism: Hemiscyllium ocellatum (assembly GCF_020745735.1). Lineage (NCBI taxonomy): Eukaryota > Metazoa > Chordata > Chondrichthyes > Orectolobiformes > Hemiscylliidae > Hemiscyllium > Hemiscyllium ocellatum. The sequence goes on from NW_026867841.1 coordinate 133,150, forward strand.
TATATAACATGGAACATGAGACACACGGGGAAGTGAACAACAGCCCCCACACACCATTTTATTGTTTCTGAGTTTCACAATGTCAGCACTCGATACATTACGGAGCCAAATCTCAAAGCCAGGGAAAGATACGGAAGGACAGAAAAATTCACATTAAAGATAGAAACAGATAATTAAGATAGAAATAGGCCATATTGGTGAAATATGGGGGGAAAAGCAGGGCAGTGTGACAAACTGGGGCGCACTGCAGAGTATGCCAATGTATTGCTTAGAAAATGAACTATCTGCCCAGCATGGAGAGCTGTGCAGACTGTACCATTGCATTGCTTAGTACGCTGAACTAGCTACCCAGCATGGGGAGCCGTGCAGATTGCTCAGTTCCAGTGTATTGTTCAGTAAGCTGGACTATCTGCACAGCATGGGGAGCTGTGCAGGCCGTGCCAGTGTATTGCTCAGTAAGCTGGACTATCTGCACAACATGGGGAGCTGTGTAGACTATGCCAGTGTATTTCAGCTCAGTATTGGCCGGGGATGGGATGTAGTCAGAGGGACGAAATGTAATCTGTAATCAGAACTGAACAGCACATAGCGACCTTAATACTTCCAATATTTAAGCAGCAAGGGCAGTGATAAAATGAATCATGTTTCACAGTTGAAACGAGACAGGTCAACATAGAGACCCATGAGTAACACTGCCAGAAGCAAGGAAGGAGAGAGTGAATTAACAAGTTCATTGCTGCAGTTAGTAGTGGTTTGTAAAGTGAACATCTCGATTTAGAGTCTCAGCAGAAACAATAACAGCGACAATGATAGTAGAGTCAATGAAAGGACATTTTTAACGTCAATCATGATTTATAAAATTAATGACTGAACATTGAGACTTACCAGGGACACCAAGGAAAGCCAGGATTGGATAATAAAAATATTGTATAATGTAAAGTGCATATTCGATCCGCCACCATAATGTGCTTCGATTATAATATGTAGAAAGATTCCAAACAACCCAATATAAACTCCTGTCCATTCTTGAGACATTCCAGCCTAATGTTCTCAGATTCTGGCCAACTGTTGGAACATTCCAGTCTAATGTTCTCAGATTCTGATTCATTGTTGGAACATTCCAGACACTTGTGCTCAGATTCTGATCGCTCTGCACTGCATCTCTTGAGCTGCTGATCCCTTTTAATGCAGTCGGTGGTGCTCCCACTCATACTGTGGAATAGCACATTCAACGGAACCCATTTATCATTAAAAGATGGAACCCCTCCACTGGGATAATTACGATCCATGGAGACTGGCATTAATCGCAGTCACTAAACATACAGGCTCCGTTAACCCCTTCCTTATGTAACTTTTCCTATCCCAATAAACGGGGACATTTACTCAGTCTGGGCGGAATAGATGGGCGTGGCTTAGGGATGGACCATAAATCTTTCAATCTTCTTATTCTTTCTTCCGTATATGTGGGAGTAGTGCAAGAACATTGCAGGACTGCTTATATTACATACGTTTATAAAGGGAGATAGAGATAAATAAACACTCCGGCTGCATAAGGTGACCAGTGGGGACATTTCCATAGACAATAAACCAGTGTCCACTATTTATTGCCCATTGGCTTCGTACAATGCTGCTCCTTGTGACATCATTCAAAGCATTGAAACTGCTGCTCAGGAAAAGGAAAAGGTAATTCTGTCCCCGTGTGTCTGTTACAGAGAGACAGGAGGAGACCATTCAGCCTCTCGACCCTGTTACAGATGGACAATGGGAGGCCATAAAGCCTCTTGGGTCTGTTGCAGAGGGATAGGAGGAGACCATTCACCTTTTCGGATCTATTGCAAATGGACAGGAGGAAGCCATTCAGCCTCTCGAATCTGTTGCAAATGGACAGGAGGAGGTCATTCAGCCTATTGAGCCTGTTACAGAGGGACAGTACGAGGCCGTTCAGCCTCTCGGGTCTGTTGCAGAGGGACAGGAGGATGCCATTCAACCTATTGAGTCTGTTCTAGAAGGACAGGAGGAGGCTATTCTGCTTCTTGAGCCTGTTATTCTGTAACTACCAGTTTTAAATTACTTATGGATTAGAACAGTCCTGACATAAATGGTAAAGTTCTAAATTGAATCAGGCCAACTTTGAACGTTTTATATTGGCAATTTCAAAAGCTGCTTGAGAAAAGCTCGTGGCAGGGAAGTGGGAGACCTTCACAACTGAGATTACAGAGTTCTAGGTAGAGTATGTTCCGGTTCATGAGCAATGCAAGGCTGGTCGGGAATGCTGGATGGCGAGCGGAATTGAGGTTCTGTTCAAGAAAAAGACGGAAGCATATGATAGGTACAGACAGTAGGGATCGAGTGAATCCATCGAGGAGTACCAGGGCTCTAGGCTAATACTCAAGAGGGAAATGAGGAGGGTAAACTGGGGGCAGAAGATATCTTTCGAAAATAAGGTAAGGGACAATCCAAAGAGATTCTACCAATACGTTGAGGTCAAAAGAGTAACTAGGGAGAGGACAGGTTCCTTTAAAGATCAGAAAAGTGACCTATGTGTGGAACTACAGGAGATTGGTGAGATACTACAAAAATATTTTGCATCAGTATTTACTGTGGAGTGCGATATGGAAGGTAGAGAAATTGGGGAAATGAATGGTGATATCTTTAAAAGTGTCCATATTACAGAATATGAAGAGCTGGCCATCTTAAAATGCATTAAGGTACATAACACCCTCTGACCTTTTATGTGACTCTTGGATAGGCACTTGGAAGTTAGTACAATGAAGGGTACATATGTTAATCTGTTCTTAGAGTAGGAGAAACTGCCGGCACAACATCAACAGCTCAGGGGCCTGTCCTGAGCTGCACTGATCTGTGTTCTATGACCTGATCAGGTGTAATCCAGAATCTTATGGAAAGCTAAGGAAGCCATTGTTTGATATCTGGCTGAGATACTTTTATCATAGAGAGCCACAGGTAAGGTTGTACCATTGTTTAAGAACAGTTGGTAAGGAAAAGTGAGGAAACTATAGACCGGTGAGCCTGATGTCATTAGTGGGTAAGTTGTTGGAGGGGTTTCTGAGGGACAGGATTTACTTGTGTTTGGAAAGGTAAATTCTGATTAGCAATAGTCAACATGACTTTGCATGTGGGAAATTTTGTCTCACTAATTTGATTTAGTTTATTGAAGAAGTGAAGAATAAGATTGATGAAGGCACAAAAATAGAACTGTGGAATAGAATATGGACTTTAATAAGGCATTCAAAAAGGTTCCAAGTGTTAAACTGTTAAGCATGGTTAGATCGCATGGAATACAGGGAGAGTTGTAGTTAATTCGCTCAAAGGTAAGAGATGAAGGTAATGCTGGTGCGACATATTTTATTTGGACTGGAGGCCTGTGACCAGCAGTGTACCACAAGGATCTAATGGATTTAGTCATTTATGTAAATGATTTGGATGTGAATATTAGTAAGAATGGTTAGTAAGTTTACAGGTAACACCAAAATTGGTGAGGTAGTGGACAGTAACGATGGTTAACTCAGCGTAAAACGGGACCCTGATAAGATGTGCCAAAGTGCCGAGGAGTGGCTGATGGAGTTAATGTCAGACAAACGGATGGTGTAACATTTTTGTGAGCCAAATTGGATCAGCACTTGTAGGCAGGATCCTGGGAAGTGTTTCCAAACACAGAGAGCTAAATAGAAACTATAGAAACCCTGCAGTGTGGAAATAGGCCATTCAGCCCATCGAATCCACACTGACCCTCCAGATAACATGCTGACCAACACACCCATACGTTACCCCAGTAACTCTACATTTCCCTTAGAAAATCCACCTAAGCTGCATTTCCCTGGATACTTTGGGACAGTTTAGTGAGGCCACTGAACCTATCCTGTGCATTTTTAGACTTTTTGAGAAAAACCAAGCACTCGAAGGAAACCCACACAAACACGCGGGGAAAAAGCAAACACCACACAAAGAATGGAATCGAACCTAGCTCATTGGTGTTCTAAAGCACTATGGCTAGCCACTTTGCTACCTAACGATCATCAGAGAGAGCGACTTATTTCTCCCACTTTCTCTGGATCTGTCACATCTGTTCAGATGATGTTGAATTCCAGCGTGGTGCCTTTGTCAAGCCCTCCTTAACCTTCACCCCAGGATTCACATTCTAATGGACAGGTTCTTAAACTGTGACTGACACATTGCCTGCATAGCTGCCCTCACCCCTTCTCCTCCTATCCAGATCAAGTGTTCCATTAATACTGCAGCATGCAAGATAATTGCTGATTTAAAATAAAACAAAAAGCTGCATACACTGGAGATCGGTAACCAATACTGTTCTGATGATGACTCCCCAGATTTGAAACATTGACTCTGCTCTCTTCTGACAAAGGATTGCGAGAAAGTGACAACTGCAAACGCAGTGAATTCTAAAATGAATTCCTGATGAAGGGTTTATGACTGAAACATAGTCTTTCTGCTCCTTGGATTCTGCCTGACCTGCTGTGCTCTTCGGGGGCCACACTTTTCGACTTTCTTCCTTCAGATGCAACCAGACCTGTTGAGGTTTTCCTGCAACTTCTTATGTATCTAATTTCCTGTTTATAACTTAAACAAAGATTTCCCTGCAGCATTGTCTTCCAGGCACATCTTCCACCAATGTTTGTTTCTTCTTCTTTGTTCTAAGCCGCAGTCAAACTGTTTCTGTATAAACTGAGCACCGTAGTGAGATGAATGGTAGATTCAGCGAGATTTGTCTCGATGCCTTTCTCGATGTTACAAAATCTCGCTGCATTTTTATCGAAAAACGCATGGATAAGAAAGGCTGAGATGGATATGGGCCAAGTACAGGGATACGGAGTCAATGTGGACTGACATTTTGGTCGGAATGGACCAGTTCTGGCTGAAGGGCCTTTCTCCGTGCAGTAGGATTTTAGGAATGTGAATGGAAGTAGTTTGGGATATAGACAGAGAGGGTGGGGGTGGCGGTGGTTTAGAAACAATGTCATTGAAAGATATGTTCACAGGTTTCAGAATTCTGAATGTAGACATGTCGATAGCATCTGACAACATAAGCCAACATTACCAGGAATGATGAGTGAATGGAATATTGGTGTGAGTTCAGATGATGGAGAGTTTTGGATTAGGATTTGTTCTGCAGCTTTGTACCTGGGAGTGGGGTCAGCAGAGTCTTTGACTCTGGGCTGAATCTAACACTAATTTCTCTCAGTGTCATTTTCATTGAGTGACAGAGCGATTGTCTGGATGAGACGGAGCTAGTTTCCTGGTGCTATCTTATCAAACTCACCTCATTCACTACCCGCCGCACCGCATGGTGTCCCTGTCATTCAATGCCAGCCTGATTCTCCCACTCAGCACGGTTGGACGTAATCACCATCGCCGGAAATCCCTGGATATTCCGTGATCCCTGGCACTGATGCCAAAAATAAACGCCAGTGGGCAAATAATTGAACTTTCTCAGTTCGGAGATGCCCTGCCCAGTTGAGGCTGAGCATGGCAGATAAGACAATAGATAATAGACAATAGACAATAGGTGCAGGAGCAGGCCATTCGGCCCTTCGAGCTTGCACCAACATTCATTATGATTATAGCTGATCATCCACAATCAGTATCCTGTTCCTGCCTAATCCCCGTAACCCTTGATTCCACCATCTTTAAGAGCTTTATCCATCCATAAGGGGCAATTACAACACGGGTTTGTCGACAAGGGAATTGATGTCCTGGTGGATGGGGTAGTAGAGAGGGCGACTATTCCAGCAGACCCACCAAGCATGGTCTGAGCTCAACCACACAGCTCAGTGCAGTATCTGTGGTCTGAAGAAATGAATACAGGACAAGCATCAATAACCTTCCCGGCTCTGTCAGGATAAGGGTCATTGTACTCTCTCTGCTCCCTCACATTCAATGTATATCTGTTATCGCACCTACCTCAGAACAAGACTCATGCTCCAACATTCTCACTGCTGTAGGCAGCACCTACCCCTCCTCTCCTTAGCCTTTGTGATACCCCCACTCATTTATAACATGCTCTGGAGAGTGCTGATTATGGAATGTTCCAGATAACGTTCCAAACAATTCCCGGTTTCAGGAGAATGACAGTGCCCCAGTGTGGAAAACATGAGGGGAAGGAACAGTGTGTTTCTTAAAAATTAAAATTACATACACACGAAATTAAATCCATCATGAGGCCATTCCGTCCTTCAAATGTTTCGGGAGTGATCTAACTGTCTCCTGAGCTCCATGTTATAGGAACTTTCAGTCATGCTGTCCCCGGCGTCCTGTCACTGACCAGACGACATTCAGGCATTTTATCCTAGGTTTCTTCAAGCATGTGTTCCTTAGGCATTTCCCATGGGGACAGACTCTCCGACCAATATGTCCCATCAGCTTTCTACTTTCATGCAATAGTAAGCATCCTTCAAACAGACCAAGCAGAAATATACTGTTATTTAATAGTTGTCGATATCTAAACACAATTATTATTCTGGTTATTTTGCTTGTGTCACCTTATTGCATTCAGCTCAAGATAGCATCTAAACACTTGTTTCCACAATTTCCAGCAGAGAACATTTTTATCCTCAGCTGGTAGCTTGACCATTACGTGAATTGTACCTTTTTCCTTGTTATGCAAGTTTCTCTTGCCCTTTGTCTGTGAGTGTTTCTGTCTGAAACAGTTACACAGGCTCCCACTCAGTTGGCTGGACGGCTGGTTTGTGATGTAGAGGGAGGCCAATAGTGCAGGTTCAATTTCCCACACTGACAGAGGTCACCATGGAGGGGACGTTCTCTCAACCTCCAGGGCTCAACTCCACTCTCCTGCTAACCCTGCATATCCCTCAACTCGAGATATGTCAAAATCCAATCCAGCCCATCTATAAAAACGTTCAGTGGCCCAGCCTTCACAACTCTCTGGGTTAGTTAAATTCAGACTTCACGACCTTCTGAAAGAAAACATCTCTTTGTATCTCATTTTCAAATCGATATTCCTTATTCTGTCTTTGAGTTCGAGACTCTGCCCAGGTGTGGAAACACATTCTCAGCATCTACCTTGTGAAGCCCCCTCTGTATCCTTTATATTTCAGTAATATCACGCTCATTCATTTCAAGCACAATGAATAATCGCCTCACCATTTTAGATGTATTCAATAATTCAACCCTTCCATCCAGGAACCTGCGTACTGTATCAATCTAGTTACTTGCTGCAACACCACGCTGACTTTATGTTTCATATGCAGGAATACTCCAATTCCTTTTTACTGCTCTTTTGTTGGGAGTCTTCTTCATTAACTAACAGCCTGCCTTTTGGTTCGCAGTGTCATCCTCAAACTCGGATGTATATTGCATTCAGCTCCCGCCGTCAGGCTGTCAGAATAGACTATTAATAACTGATGCCATCGGACTGTTATTTGTGATACTCCAGTAGATATGTCTTTATCATAACGATCCATAATCCTGACTCTCCGAATTTTATGTGTTAACCACGCGTCAACCCATGCTAATACATTGTCCGTAACACTATGAGCTTCTGTCTTGTGTAAGAACCTTTATTTTGTGATACGTTGTGGAAGATCTCCGGAAAGCCCATGCCTACCAGTTCCCCTTCATCAAGTCCGCATGTTACATTTTCAGAGATCTCAGAATAACTTTGCAGACAAAATATAGTTTCCCATTCACAAAACCATGCTTTTCTAAATACCCTTCAACTCTTTCCTTAATCACAGACTCTCGCAGATTCCCAGTAATAATGGTTAGGCTAAATGTTTCCTGTCTTCTGTCTCATTCCTTTCTTGAAGACAGGTGCCATATTGGAGGTTCTCCAGTTTCGCTGGAATACTCCTGAAATCGAGAGAGTTATGGAATCTTTCACACAGTACCACCAGTCACTCTGTAAACACTTTAAAAAAAAACAACTATGAATTACTGCTGACCGGTCTACCCTTACTCTTATCTGTTTGTCAAAAAACCTTGTTCCTTTTGTTAGAGACAGTCCAGAAACTTGCCTCCTATTAACATTTTGTTTATATCATTGACATGCTTACAGTGCCTTCCCCTATGAGGAACACTGCAAAGTACTGGTGTAATTTATGCCTGTTCACTGTAGCCAGTTCCCCAGTCACATCCTCCAAATGACATCAATATACTTCCAGACTGCATTTCGACCTAAGGTCACACACTCATTTTGAACTATTTTTTATATACGCAGAAAATTTTGTGATGCTTGTTTTTACATTTCTTGCCAATTTACTTACATCATTTCTTTCGTTCCCCTTTCCTCGCTTTCTAAATTCATAGTCACATCACGCACAAACAGACCCATTGGTCCAACTTGTCCATGGTTAACTAAACTAGTCCCATCTGCTTTCACGTGCCACATATGCATCTAAACGTTTCCCATTTATATATTTGACTATAATATGTTTAGGCACGCTGAATTTCTCCAGCAATTTCTGGTTTTGAACAGGTTTAAAGACGTGTGTCAAAGCCGCCCAAACGCCCTGTCCAACATGAAGCGCATACACTGAGAAGTGAACAATAACGCAAGATGTAGAAATTCATTGGTTCTGAAACGAAGTAAGACTGGCATCATTGCCGCTACAGAGAGCTTAATGAAGACCATGAAGAGAAACAGAGGGAAACACATTCAATTTAAACACCGAAGGTGGCATGACTGAAAGGGAAAAGATTCAGATGAATGTTAGAATTAGAATCGCTATAGTGTGGCAACAGGCCCTTTGGCCCAACAAGTTAACAACGATTCTCTGAAGACCCATGGCCATATCTTACATTTATCCCTGACTAATGGACATAACTGAACACTATCGGCAATTTAACTAGGCCAATGCACCTAAGCTGCACATCTTTGGACAGTGGGTGGAAACCAAAGCACTTGGAACAAACCCACGCAGACATGGGAAGAATGTGCAAACTCCACATAGACAATCGCCGGAAGATGGAATTGAATCTGGGCCCGTAGTGTTGTGAGGCAGCAGTGCTAACCACGGACCCACGGTGCTGCCTGGTGGGGCAAGTTTAGGGGTTTTGAGAATCATGACAAGTCAGAGGTGTGACACCATGGACAAACGCTCATAAGAATGAGAATACTTAAATGGAAGTGTTACGATATCAGTAATCAGAGTAGGTCATGGGGTGATGTGTGAATGAGTCTCGGTGTGAACTGGGGGACAGATAACAGAATTGCAATGCAGAAATTGCAACTCAAAACTGAGAATTTATGTGGTACTGTCGATCACAGCTGGACAGAAGGCGAATTGTATTGAATTACAATCTGCAACATTTTGTCCAGGATAATCCCTCAGTCTGTCATTCCCATGAAGCTGATCGATGTTTCAGAGACGAGTTGGTGAATGTACCAGTGGCAGAACCATATGTACCTAAAATGATGACAATCCATTTAAAGCTCCTGCACTTGACCACTGTACTTTCATTCCAAACAGCAGGACTGATATCTGAGAGAGAGGGCGAAATGAATACAAAACAAACAGATCAGATAGAAGCTCTTCAGTTCTGCCACAGCCAGTCAGAAATGGAGTTGAACTATGAAACAACTGACAATAAAAGATGATTCTACAAATATTATTTAAAAACAAGATTCTTTAATGGGATTACAGCGTCACTGGTTTCGTCATCATTTATTGCCCAGATATTAGTTAAGAGTCAAAGACTTTGCTGTAGGTCTGGAGTTACATGTGTCCAGAGCAGGTATGGATGGTAATTCCCTTCCAAAAAAGCATCAGTGAACCAGATGGGTTTCTCCCACAATCACCAATTGATTCATGATCATCATTACACACTTAATTCCAAACATTTGTTGGATTTGAATTCCACCATCCACTGTAACAGGATTCGATCTCAGGTCACTAGAACATTACTGGAGTTGTTTGACTAACATCTCAGCAGTTTTTCCTGTGGCTATTGCTCTATCATTCCTCGAAAGAGTGGAACCTTGCTTCACATCAGTGTAAAAGACAAGGATGCAGTGTCTACACCATCCTCAGCCAGAAGTGTTGCTTGAATAATGCCCACAGAATCACAGATGCCAGTCTTCAACCAATTCGATTTGCCACACGTGACATGAAGAAACAGCTGAATGCAGTCAATACGACAAAGGCAATTGGCCCTGACACCATTCCTGCAACAGAACAGAAGACTTGTGCGGCACGCCAAGCCGTGTCACTGGGCACAGTGTTTCATTCCAGCTCCAACTCTAACATCTCCCTGGTAATGTGGAAGATTACTCAACTATGTCCCGTCCCCTAAGTGGGGAATAATTACAATCTGACCAATTACCACCCCGTCAGTCCTATCAAGACAGTAAAATTGGTTAGAAGTCTTCCTGACAGAGCTGTCAAGCAGTACAGAAATAATCAGCTCAGTGTAGTTTCCCATAGCTCCCCATGTGGAGATGGTGCTGTTGTGGAAATGCCACTGGGCTACTAATCCAGACAAGATAAAAGCTTTGGCAGCTGTAGAAGTTAGAAACAATTAATAAAATATCGAGATGTAAAATCTGGTGCCAGTAATACTGACCCTGAAGCCCATGTCAATTGTCAACATAAATTTGCTTCTCCAGTGTACTTTTAGGAAATGAATCTCCCGTGATTTCCTGGTCTGGCCTAAACGTGATTCCAGATATACAGATATGTGGTAAACTTTTCAATGGTTTCCGAAACTGCCAAGCTAGGCCGTTGTATCAAACTGCTCCAAGGTCTTAATTGATAAACCTGGACAGAACCCCCGAACCAGCCTCTGTATTGGAAAAGAGAACGGGATTCACAGTCCTGTCGACCCTGCAGGGACTTCTTCCCTAAAATCTGAGAGTTTGTAACAACATTTACAGAGCTTTCCCACAGACTGCACAGAAACATCAGGAAAGGAGTAGGTCATATTACACATTGAACCTTCCCCACTCTAGTTTTGGCCAAACATCTCTTCAATTCACTTTTCCCAAATACTGCATTATCTATATCCGTTGAACTGATTAACTATCGGGAATAAAAAATGAAGTAGGAACTTCGGTCCATCAACTTTGCTCTCCCTTTCAATATAATGATGGCTGACCATGTATCCCCATCCCAAACTCTTGCTTCAACTTCATCCCTTTAGTGTCTAGATATCCTTATTTATATTCAGTGCCTTTGCTTCCACAGCCTTATGAGGCAGAGAATTCTCCAGGTTAACCAGTCTCTGAGTGCAGACATTTCTTCTCATCTCAATGCAGAGTGACCTGTTTGCATCTAATACTGTGGGCCCCTTGTTTGAGACATTCTAGCCAGGGGAATTATCATCCCTGCTGACAACCTGTCTCGCCATGACAGAGTTTTATATATGACACGAGATCTCCACTTATTTTCATAAACCCCATGGAATACAGGCCCAGTCGCCCCAAACTCTGCTCCCACAACAAGCCTGTCATCCCAGAGATCAGTCTGATTATCCTTCGCTGCTTTCCCTCAATGTCAGGTTTATCCTTTATTAGGTAAGGAGACCAAACGTGCACACAATACTGCACAACTTTCGAGATGGGAACTCACCAAGTCCCTGTACATCTACAGTAAGACACCCTTACTTCTGGATACCAGTCCCCTGGAAATGAAGGTCAGCATACTAATTATCTTCCTGTCTGCTTTCTGTTGCTGCTCTCTGTGACTGGTGTACAAAGAGATCGAGATCCTTTTCAATGACACAGCTCCCCACTTGGTGTCTCTATGTACACTGGGCATGTGCCAATCTCAATTCCAGTACTGACTTCTGGTTTCAGGATTCACTGCCCTGCATTGACCTCAGAGTTTAGTGAAGAAATCAACAAATGTATACACAGAAGAACCTTCATAGAGCAATAGGTTTACATCAGTTCTTTTTGAAATGTTAGCCGTTATTCTATATTTCCAAACAATGTGCTTAATGTCACGTCTATCCACATTGTTCTTCACCTGACAGGTATTTCCCCATTCCCTCCAATTGTCTCAATCATCTTTGAACTTCTTTACATCCTGACCACTTACACACAATCTCAATTTGGGGCCATCAGCAGATTTGCAAGGATTACATTGAATACCCTTGAACAAATGTTTGATATGCTTTCTGAATAGTTCGGTTGCAAACACAAATTCCTGGATTATCATACTAGTCATTGCTTTCCACTCCAAAATATATAGAACTGTTTTTGCTGATTCACGTTTTCCTTTCAACTCTCCCATTCTCAACCCATGCTAGTAAATTAGATCCAGCTGTAACACACTGTTATGGGCCAGGACAGACCTCCTCAAATCATTTCAAGGAAGTAGCGCAGACCCAACATTTGCTCATTGATTTAAGCAGGTGTAAGTTGGATTTTCCAGGAGTGACGCAGCTGAATGAAACACATACAGAAGAGGATAGCAGACAGAATAACTTAACTATCTGAAAAACCAACAAATTATCCCAATTTAATGATGTTGTTCCAAGAACTTGAAACAATCCGCATAAACACACCATGGCAAAAATGAAAGGAAAAATAAACCCCAGGTTCTTACAGGAGAGATGTCAGAGTGAGGGCGAATCAGAATGGGTCTGCTTCTTTGAGTCTGGTAGCTTCACGACTGTTGCCTGCTTTCAGCAAACAGCAAGACTGTGAAAAATCAAGCCAAACAAACCAAAGCAGAGGGTCTGCGCTGTTATTCTGCGCTGGGAGAACTGGCTACTTCCCTTTCCTCAGAACAAGAGAACAGAAGGACTAGGATCAAGAGTAGGCTGGCTGGCTATTCGAACCTGCTCTGTCATTTAATAAGATTATGGCTGATCTATTCGTACACTCAGATCCACTTACCCGCGCTCGCACCGTATCCTTTATTTACTTCATTCTTCAAAATACCTTAGCTTTAAAAGCATCAACTACCGCACTGAGCAGGCAATTCCATAGAATTAGAACATTCTGGATGAAGAAGTTCGTTCTCAATTCAATTTTAAATGTACTTCCTTCACCTGCCAGTGGAAACATCCTCCCTACTTGTATGTTATTCATTCCCTTCATTATTCTGTATGTTTCGATAAGATCCGAACCCCATCCTTCTGAATTTCAATGATTATCATCCCAGTATACCCAGTCTCTCCTCATAAACCAACTCTCTCAACTCCGGGTTCAAACCAATGAAACTCCTCTTGACCCCATCCAGTGCCAGTACATTCTTTCTAAAGTAAGGCAGCTTAATCTTCACACAATACTCCAGGTGTCGCCTCACCATGACCCTGTAGAGCTGCAAAATATCTTACCTGCTTTTAAATCCAATTCCTTCAGCAATGAAGGACAACATACCATTTGCCTTCCTCAGTACTTGCTGTATCTTGTGTGTTTCATGAACATGGATACTCAGGTCCCTCTACAGAGCAGCATACTTCAACGTTTTACAGTTCAAGTAATAATCCTTTTTACTGGTACTCCTAACAAATAGATGAATTCACATTTACTTACATTGTATTACATCTGCCAGACGTTTGCCTACTCACTCAGAGTATCTGTGTTCCCCTAAAAAGTTTCACTGATCTTTGCACATTTCACTCTGCCACTCATCTTCGTGTCATCTACAAACTTTGACAAACTCCGAATGCTCCCAACACCACATCATCTCTACAAATTGTGAATAATTGCAGCCCCAACACTGATCCCTGGAGCACGCCACTAGTCACTGATTTCCAGATATGAATAGCACTCATTTAAGCACACACTTTGCTTCCTGTTAGTCAACCAATCTTCTATCCATACGAATATTTTACTCATAACGCCTTTATCATATGCAGCAACCTATTGTATGGCACGTGTCGAACACCTTTTGGAAACCTAGATACATCACATCCACTGAAGCCTCATTGCCTTCCTTGCTCATAATGTCTTCATAAATTTCCAAAAGACTTGTTAAGCATGACTTGCCCTTCAGGAAACCATGCTTTGTCTGCGCAATGGGCCGATTTCTATGAAAATGTCTTGCTATTTCTCCCTTGAGCATACACTCAAGCATCGTTCCGACTGTACAGATTAAACTAACTGGTCTGTAGTCCCCCATCTTTTATCTACTAGCCTTTTTAAACGGTGGCGTCTCATTTGCTGTTTTACAATCAGCTGGAACTGCCCCAAAGTTCAGCAAATATTTAAAACATTCCCACAATTGAACTTGACATTACCTCCGCTATCTTTTTAGTACCCTGGAATGCATTTCATTAGGGTTTTGTCTGCCTTTAGATCCATTACCTTACCCAACACTACCTCCACCGTAATAATGATTGTAAACATGTCCTAGCCTACCCTCATCTCTTTGTCAATTACTGGCATGTTATTAGTGTCCTCCATTAGGATGATTGATACAAAATACCTGCTCAATGCCTCAGCCATTTCATCCTATCCTATAACTAAATTCTCCATCTCATCCTCCAAAGGCCCAACATTTACGTTAGCCACTCATTTTCATTTTATATATTTAGGGAATCATCTGCAAACTCTTTTCATATTCTAGTTTATTTTTTCTTGTGTTCTATCGTACTTTTCTTTATAGCTCTTTTCGTGGCTTTCTGTTGAGTATTAATGATTTTCCAATCTTCTAGGTTCCTGCTTTTCTTGGACATTTTGCATGCCTTCTTTTTAAACTTGGTAGCCTCGCTTATTGCTTAGACACCCGATGCAAATTACCCCTTTTCTTAGAGTCTTTCCTTTCACTGAATATACTTTTTCTAAGGACTTTGAAAAATTCCTTTGAAATCCTCCACTTCTCGTCAACTCTCACCATAAAGTATTTGTTACTAGTCAACTTTAGCCTAGCCCTCCCTCATTCTGTTGTAGTCTCCCTCGTTTAAGCACAGAACCCTAGTATTTAATTTTATCTTCACACTCTCCACCTGCATTTTAAATTTAGCAATACTGTGATCATTCCTTCCAAGTTGATTTCTAACTATGAGGTCATTCATTTTTCCTGTCTCATTACACAGGGCCAGATCTAGCATAGCTTGCCCCTTCTTGTGCGTGCTTTTATTTTAGAGCAGTCAAACCCAGACATTTCGGATTCACTGTCTTTAAGACACCTTTGAAAAAAAAACAAGGACAGCATGACCTTGTTAAAGGTGTAGCATTTTCACAACATTAGACTTGGGACTTGATCAAAAAGTTTCTGAAAATCGCAATTCACTGCATCTATTGCTTCGCCATAATTTATTTCCCAGGCGGTTTCTCAAGTATGATTCACCTTTAATAATTTGGCATTGACCTGATCCATGTTCATTACTTTCAAATTAATTTAATTCTTAAAGTTCCCTGGCAAAGCATTCATTCTAATAGACTGTTGTATTGTCCTGATTGCTTCTTTGGTGCTAAGCAGACTGTAATTCCCTGCTTTCTCCCTGCCTCCTTTAGAAATATTGGGGTTATATTTGCTGTTCTCAAATCTGTCAAAATCATCAGGAATTTGGAAGACAGCAAGCAAAGTATCCATTATTCCCATGGCCACCTCCTTTAGGAATCAGAGATAAAGATTATCAGGCCGTGGGGATTTATCAGATTTCAGTCCAAATATTTTCTCCAAAACTGTTTATTTACTGATTTGATTGTATTTCCTGTTTTTTTTCTCAGTAGACGAAGAATTGCTTGGAAGTTTTTAATTTATTTCTTTCATGAAGGCAGAACTGAAGTAGTTACTTCATAGTCTGCCATTTTCCTGTTCTCCATTCATTAGATTTGGACTGTAAGGACGCTACAATTATCTTCTCCAACATTTCATCTTAATATATTGCATTTTGAGAAGCTTTTACGTTTCACGATTGTTTAATGCACTCTTCCGAAACCTATTACTTCCTGTCTTAAGCTGTTCAATGATTGACCTTCCACAGCCATACAATCACAGAAGCATAGCTTGTGTAGCATCAAAATTACGGAATTATGTATATTATTCCAACTTTACTGCAACAGTCCCATAGCCATGAATGGTTTGACATTTCAAGTGCTCGTCCAGATACTTTTTAATGGCTGTGAGATTACCCGTGATAGCTCCCCACCACCCCCCACCCCCACCCCTCAGGAAGTGCAATCCGGACCACATCACCCTCTGGGTGAAGAACAATCCATGAATCCTCTCTCAACCTTAAAGCCTTCCTTTCAAACGTGTGCTCCCCTCTTCTTGGCCCTTTGACTGAAAGGAACAGCTGCTGTCTATCCACCCTCTCCATGCCCCTCGTAATCTTATCCATCTGAATCACGTCCCCCTCAGCCTTCTCTGCTCCAAAGTAAACAAATGGAGCTTATGAAACCTCTCTCCATAGCTGATATGCTCCATCCTTGGGGCATCCTGGTGAATCTCTGTACTCCCTCCAGAATAATCAAATCCTTCCTGTAATGTAGGTCCCAGAACCCCCAAATTTTATTCCATCTTGGCCTAACCAAAGTGCTACATAGCTCTTGTAATCTATGCCTCGATGAGTAAATGCTATGCCTACTGTTTCCAATGATTTCTTACGTAACCTTTTATCCTTCCCCGTTATATTCACGGATATGTGGAGAAGCACCCCCTGAGCTTCCTGGTTGTGCTGCCATTCATTGTATACTCTCCTGTCTGGTTCCTTCCTCTAAAGTGCATCACCTCATGTTTATCAGGGTTGTATCCTATCTGCCATTGATCCACCCATCTGACCATTCCATCTGTATCTTCTTGTAACATAAGAACTTACTGCTCACTGCCAAACACCCAGCCAATATTTGTGTCAAACACAGACTTATTTATCACGTTGCAGCTCCCCATCCACATTCACACCTACATCATTTGTAAATACCACAAATAATAAGGGAGACAGTTCTGATCATTGTGGTACATCAGGTGACACAAACAGCCTTCTAACTCCACCTATTTTCTTTGCGAAATTTTCTCTAACACTGATCTGAAACACCCCGGTCAATAGTTCCCTGCTCTATCTCTACCACCCTTCCTATAAAGGGTGTTCTCCAGTCTTCGTGGCCTCACCTGTGACCAGATTCTATTTAAACATTAGCATCAGTGCCTTTCATTCCTTGTCTCCAACAGCAGCCTGAGATGTAACTGACCTAGAACTGGGGATTGGTCCAGTTTTATACCAGCCAAAACCATAAATCCCTGCTCACATCTTACATCAATCTGTTCAAGAGCTTCCCAGTCCATCTTCTTGAATTCTGTACCTGCCTCCGGCTTTTTCCATGTAAACAGACGTGATGTTCTCCTACAACAATCAATCAGCTTTCTCCAGTTTCAAACACAGATTCCCGCCTTGATCTCAGACCAAGTTTCCTCAGCAGGCCATTGTACAATCTGAGAGATTAATCAGGAGAGTGCCCATTCAGTATATGTGATCAGTATATTTTACTTAGATCAAGACATCAAAATTGTACAGGTACAATCCAGGTACAGTCTCACCAACCCTCTGTGTTACTAATGCAGAATGCCTTTACTTCGAGTAGGAGCAAATCACTGCAGAAGCTGAATCTGTACTGACACCAACACATGCGAGAGATCACAGTTAGTCAGACAGCATCGTAAAGAGAGAGCAAGCTGATACTTTGAGTCAAGCTGGTTCTTCATCGTCTGTATTCGGATTCTCTTTAAAGGGAAAGGGGCGCAGCACTGACACCTGTGGCACACCAGCCTACACCGTACACACAAACAACCTTCTACCACTACCTATGTTCTCCAATAGTTTATCTAATGCTTACCTTCCCCTGTTTGCATATGTTCCTCCCAATGCACTTTGCTTTAATGTTTTCTGATAACTTACTGTGTGTGCTAATTAAAAGTCCTCCTGAATATCTGACTGCACCACGTTCACTGATTCGCCATTGTTTACATCTACAAGAGATATCTTCAAGAATAAAATTGTAAATTATAACTTCCCTTTCATAAATGCAGAACAACTCACATGAAATTTGCTATTACTTACTCAGTGTCCAATAAGATCTTCCTTACAATAAGTTGCAACAGATTCCCTACTGTGGATGACAACTAACTGGACAGATGTCCTCCACTATCCCATTCCTTCCCTTTGTTAATAATTTTAATGCATTTATTACCTTCTGAAGCGAATACAGAAACATACAGTGGTCCCTATTGCAATCAATACGTGTATTGCTGTTTTCTCTAAAATTTCAGTTTGAATTGCATCTGGTCTGTCAGAATTTTCAATCCTCATCCCACTTCTGTTTTCAAATACTACCTCATAACTGTATATGATGACTTTACTCTTTAGTTACAAAGGTCCCATGACGACCTCGTATTTCTGGGAGATTTTCTGGATCTTCCTCTTTGAAGACCGACTCAATGTCACTGTTTCGTCTCCTTGTCATTTTTCTGTTCTCTACAATAAGTCATCGTATCCACACATTCGCTGTGCCACATTTGATCTTGGTTTCATTTTCCTTTCAAGTATCAACAGAAGCTTTTCGCCAGTATTTACAAATAACAAAGAAAATCACAGCACAGGAACTGGCCCGTCAGACCTCCAAGCCTGTGTCAATCTAAATCCTCTATCTTTACCTGTCGCCTATTTTCTAAGGTTCTGTATCTCTCTGTTCTCTGCGCATTCACGTATCTGTCTGGATACGTATTAAATGACGCTTTCGTCCCCGCCTCGACCATCTCCACTGGCAACGCATCCCAAAACGATAACCCTCTGTGCAAAGAACTTTTCGAGCATATCACCAATAAATTATTCCCCTTTCATCATGAATTCTAGATCCCTAGTAACTGACTCCCCCATTCTGATAATCAGCTTCTAGATAGCCACCATGTTTACACCTCTCATGATTTTGTAAACCTCAATCAAGTCCTCGCTCATCCTCCGTCTTTCTAATAAAAATAATCCTAATCCATCAAACCTCTCTTTATATATCGTTCTCTCCATCCTCAGTAACATTCTGGTGAAAATCCTCTGCCCTCTTTCCAAAGCATCCAGAACCTTTCAGTAATGTGGCAACCAGAACTGTCCGGAATATTCTGAATGTGGCCGAACCAATGTCCTATACAACTGTAATATGGCCTGCCTACTCTTGTACGCAATAGATTCCAACTTCTCCACTTCTAAAATTGTTAGAATGCATGAAGGAAAGTATGCTGTATGCCTTTTTGATCATTCTATCGACCTGCCACTTTCAGCGAGCCATGGACCTGAACACCCAGATCTCTCTGTACATCAATTTTCCCCAGGGCTTTTTCCAGTTACTGGATAATTCATTCTCGAATTGGATCTTTCGAAATGCATCTCCCCACATCTGCCCTTTCTCCACCAAACTCTCCAATCTATCTAAATTCTGCTGTGTTCTCTGACAGTCCCCTCAATTTTCTGCTACTCTACCAATCTTAGTATCATCTGCAAACTTGCTAATCAGACCATCTATACCTTCCTTCAGATCATGTAAGTATATCACAACAAAGAGTGGTCTCAGCACGGATCCCTGTGAAACACCACACAGAACAGTTCTCCATTTTGAGAAACTCCCTTCTATTACTACTCTCTGTCTCCTGTTGGCCAGCCAGTTCTCTATGCATCTAGTTAGGACACCCCGGACCCCTGCGACTTCACTTTCTCCATCAGTCTATCTCATCTAACGCCTTACTGAAGTCCATGTATATGACATCTACAACCCTTTCTCCACTATCAACTTTGGTATTCCTCAAATAATTCTATTATGTTTGCTAAGATGTGACCTTCCCTGCACAAATCATGGAAGGTCTTGTGTGGAGTCCGACTTGTATTACCCTGGAGTGATACTGGTTTTATTTCCAAAGCAGGACTTTATAAAATGCCACACTGATTGGCTGCGTACAAATTGAATGTTGTTTTGAACAAAATACAATCTATCCAAAAATTAAAATCTGCAAACGCAAATTAGCACCTCCAGATTTATTGGTGCGTCTGTGCGAGAGATGCGGTATGTGTGCGTGGGCGTGGGGCGGGGCGGGGGGGTAGAGGGTGGCGTGCGAGTGAGAGAGAGAGGATGTGTATGTTTGTTTCCATGTGTGTGAGCGAAAAGGGTGTGTGTATGTTTAGGGATGAGAATGAGAGCCTGTACTCAAGTTAAGACACAGACAGATTTGGCAGATCCTTGTCCCCACACACACCCAGTCCGTGGTTTCAGAGCTTCTATGCTCTGCAGCCTCTGCTCCATTTGTTGTTCATGTTACAGACCCTGATGCTGTAACTACAGTCCCCATGCTCCATCCTCAGTTGGGTCACCAAATCCTCTGGTCTCCCTGAATGTCTGAGGTAGCTCACAACACAACCTCCAGCAAACCATCCCAGCCCCTCCACTAACTGTTCAATAACAGGAGACAATCAGACTTCCCTCCACTAAAAGTGAGATAGCTACTCCTTTATAATTATAATTCAGGGTCCTCCTCGTGTTTCTGACCACGTGATCAGCTGAGAGGGACAAACACAGGCGTTCAGTGGACAGGCACAGAACACGTTTTAAAGACATGAGTCAAAGATGCTGAAACTCCCTGTCCAATATGGAGCACAACTTGGGACACACCGGGAAGTGAGCAACAACCCGAAACACAACCCGCTGTCCATGGAGCACCACATGGGACACACCAGCAAGTGAACAACGGCCCAGCCCACACACTGCTGTACAACAAGGAGCACGACGTGGGACACACCGGGAAGTGAACAGCTGCCATGCACACACACCCTTTTCCATGGAGTAACACATGGGACACAGCGGGGAGTGAACAATAGCCTGACACATACCATTACATTATTTCTGAACTTCGTGATGCCAGCATTCGATACAATACACAACCAAAAACCAAGGCCAGAGAAACATACAGATGGACAGAGACATTCACATTGAAGATAGAAACGGACAATTAAGACAAAAACAGCATGTTGTTGAAATATGAGAGAAAAAAAAACAAGGGAGTGGGTCTATCTGGAGCAGTGAGACCTTGGCGGTTCAAATCACAAGAATGAGAACATTGAATAAATACATTGCCAGATCAACTGACAAAATTTGTTCCACTAAATTCTAAATCTGCCTCACAGAACAAACGCAGAAACTATAAACTTGGACAAGTAGACAACCCAGCATGGCAGACTATCCCAGTGTATTGCTCAGTAAACTGGACTATCTGCCCAGCATGAGGAGCTGTGCAGACTATGCAAGTGTATTGCTCAGTAAGCTGGAACAGTTGCCCAACGTGGCAGTATTACGAAACTGCCGGTATATTGCTGCTACATTTGCACTACATAACTGACTAACACGGGACAATTTGCCACCCATACTGTGAGGGACAGTAAATGGGCTCCCACAAATAAATGTCTCTGTATCTTCATGCATTAGTTCAAGGCAAGTGGTTTTATGTGTGCATGTGTGTGTGTCTGGTTCTGTGACTGCGTTGGATGTGAAAATCATTTTCTAAGAGAGAGCACACATGGAGGAAATCAATTTAAATGTGACCAACTGTTAGGGCTGGGTATAATGGACAGAGAGAGATAGTTCATGGGCAGCTGTTAATGACGTGCTTGAGAATATTAAAGTAAAGGCATTGCCGGACCCAACGGATTATAAATCAGTACGCACAGGAATGATGGATGGATGGGGAGACCTGTGTGATATCAGATATGAGGTGTGCAATATTGAATCAGATTTGTTTCTGCAGGTTTGCAGCTGTGAGTGTCAGCAACAGACGAATGCCATATTTAAGACTGTATTTCACAGCTCATGGTTCAAATAGCAGCTGGGATGAGCCAGTGAAGAATATGCTGGAGTTATCAATCGTTACAATTAGGAATGGTCAGGGTATAGTGTCAGAAATTGGTTCCTGGCCAAAGGGATCACCATTGTTGTCATTTGTCTATTTCAGCTTCAGATATTGGCCGGGATGAGATGGAGTTAGAAGAAGGAAATGCAGTTTGTAACCAGAACAAAAGGTAGTGACCTAAATGCTTTCAATAATCACATAGCAAGTGCAGTGATACAACGGATCATGGTTCACAGCTGAAACTGAGCAAGTCAACATAGCAACCCATGAGCAACACTGCCAGAAGCAAGGAGGGAGAGAGTGATTTAACAATTTAGTAGTGGCTTGTCAAGTGAATATCTGGATTCAGAGTCTTATCAGGAACAGTAACAGTGGCAAGGAGGGTAGAGTGAATGAAAGAACAGTATTACTGTCAAACATGATTTATAGAATTAATGACTGAACAGTGAGACTTACCAGGTACACCAACGAAAGCCAGGATTGGATAATAAAAATATTGTATAATGTAAAGTGCATATTTGATCCGCCACGATAATGACCTTCGATCATAATATGTAGAAAGAAACCAAACATCCAAGTTTAAACTCCTGTCCATTCTTGGGACATTCCAGTCAAATGTTCTCAGATTATGATCCATGACAGTAACATTCTAGTTTAATGTTCTCGGATTCAAATTCATTGTTGAAACATTCCAGACTTTGTGCTCAGACTCTGATCTCTCCCACCTTTCTCTCTGGAGCTGCTGATTCCTGTTAACACTGTTGGTGATGCTCTCACCATACCGTGGGATAACACATTCAACGGAGCCCACTTATCATTAAAAGATGGAAACCGTCCACTGGGGTAATTGCAAGCCATGGAGACTAACATTAATCACAGTCACTGAACAAACAGGTCAAGTTAACCCCTTCCTGACATCACTTTTCATATCCCAATAAAAGGGAACATTTACTCGGTGTGGATGGAATGGATGGGTATTGCTTAGGGATGAACCATTAATCTTTCAATCTTCTTATTGTTTCTTCCGTGTATGTGGGAATAGAGCAAGAACACTGCAGGACTGTGTATATTGTGTATTGTTTATTAAAGGCGACAGTGAAAAAAAATAAAAGACCAGCTTCATAAGGTGACTGGTGGGCTAATTTACAGAGACAATAAACCAGTGTATATGTTTATTGCCCATTGATTTTGTATAATGTTGCTCCTGGGTTTATGTGCACTGTTGTCAAATTCTTCCATAACCTTGGGACGTCATTCTGAGCATCGAGACTGCTGCGCAGGAGCAGGAGGAAGTAATTCTGTCCCCATGCCCCTATTACAAAGGGACAGGGGAAGGCCATTCAGCCTCTCAAGTCTGTTACAGAGGGACAGGAGGAGGCCATTCTGCTTCTTGAGCCTGTTATGCAGTATCCATTTGTTGTAAAATACTTAGGGAGAAGAATACTTCGAATATATATTTTAAAGTTTTAAGTTTAGTCAGGCCAACTTTGAACGTTTTATGTTGTCACTTTGAAAGTCTGCTTTGGAGAAGCTATTGGCAGGAAAGTGGGTGGCCTTCACAAATGAGTTACAGAGTCTAGCGTCAGGATGTTCCTGTCTATGAGCAGGGTAAGGTTAGTAGGTGTAGGGAATGCTGCATGGCGAGCAGAATTGAGGCTCTGTTCAAGAAAAGGCGGAAGCATATGATAGGTACAGACAGTAGGTATCAAGTGAATCTATCGTGGAGTACCAGGGAAGTAGGCTAATACCCAAGAGGGAAATCAGGAGGGCAAAATGGGGACATAAGATATCTTTCGAAAATATGGTAAGGGACAATCCAAAGAGATTATACAAACACATTAAGGCCAAAAGAGTGACTAGGGAGAGAACAGGACCCCTTAAATATCAGCAACTGACCTATGTGTGGAACTACAGGAGATCGGTAAGATATTAAATAAATATTTTGCATCAGTATTTACTGTGGAGTAGGATATGGAAGGTAGAGAACTTGGGGAAATGAATGGTGATACCTAGAAAATTGTCCATATTACAGAAGATGAAGAGCTGGATGTTTTAAAATGCATTAAGGTGGATAACTCCCTCTGACCTTTTAAGTGACTCTTAGTTAGGCACATGGATTTTAGTACAATGAAGGTTAGTCTGACCTTAGAGTAGGATAAACTGCCGGCGCAACATCAACAGCTCAAGGGCCTGTACTGTGCTGCACTATTCTATGATCAATGAACTGATCAGGTACCCCGGAATCTATTGGGAAGCTAGAGAAGTAATTGTTCGGTCTCTGGCTGAGATACTTGTATCATGGACAGACACAGGGAAGATTGTGCCATTGTTTAAGAACAGTTCGGAAGGAAAAAACAGGAAACTGTAGACAAGTGGGATGGATGTCATTGGTGTGTAACTTGTTGGAGGGGATTCAGAGGGACAGCATTTACTTGTTTGTAAATGCAAATTCAGATTAGCGATAGTCAACATGACTTTGCATATGAGAAATCGTGCCTCACTAATTTGATTTAGTGTTTTGAAGAAGTGACGAATAAGATTGATGAAGGCACAGAAATAGAACTGTGGAATGGAATATGGACTTTAGTAAGGCATTCGAAAAGTTTCCGCATGGTAAACTGGTTAGCATGGTGAGATCACATAGAATACAGGGAGAGTTGGAGGTAATTGGTTCGAAGGTAATAGACGAAGGTAATGTTTGTGAGCTGTGTTATTTGGACTGGAGGCCTGTGACCAGTAGCGTGCCACAAGGTTCTAATGCATTTTGTCATTTCATATAAATGATTTGGACATGAATACAATAGGAATGGTTAGTGAGTTTGCAGATAACACCAAAATTGGTGAGGTAGTGGACAGTGAAGATGGTTAACTCAGAGTAAAACAGGACCCTGATCAGATGGGCTAAATGGCCGAAGAGTGGCTGATGGAGTTCATGTCAGACAAACGGAAGGTGTAACATTTTGTTGAGGCAAATTGTGTTCGCACTTATAGGTAGGATCCTGGGAATTTTTTTCAAACACAGACAGCTACATAGAAATTATAGAAGCCCTGGAGTGTGGAACCAGGCCATTTGGCCCATCGAGTCCACACTGACCCTCCAGATAACATGCTGACCAACACACTCATACGTTACCCCGGTAACTCTACATTTCCCATGGACAATCTACCGAATCTGCACATCACTGGATACTGTGGATCAATTTAGTGAGGTCACTGAACCTAACCTGGACATTTTTGGCTGCGAGAGGAAAACCAAACACCCAGAGGAAACTCACGCACACACAGGGAGAAGGTGCAAACACCGCACAGAGAGTCACCAAAAGGTGGAATCAAACCCAGGTCATTGGTGCTGTAAGGCAGTATTGCTAGCCACTGTACCACTCATTGACCAGCTGCGAGAGAAACGGTATCCTCCCACTTTCTCTCGATCTGCCACATCTGTTCAAATGATGTCAAATTCCAGTGCAGTGCTTCCGACAAGCCCTCCTTTATCTCCACCCAGAATTCACATTCTGAATGACAGGGCCTTAAGCTGTGACTGACACATTGCCTGCTCTTCTGCCCTCGCCCTTCCCTTCTTGCCAGATCAAGTTGCCCATTAATACTGCAGCATGCAACATAATTGATGATCTAAAATAAAACAAGGAGCTGCATATACTGGAGATCGAAAACAAAAGCTGTTTTGATGAAGAATCTCCAAATTAAAAATGTTGACTCACTCTCTTCCTACAGAGGATTAGGAAGAAGTGAATTCTGAAATGAATTCCTGATGAAGGGCTTATGACCGAAACATAGACTTTCCTACTCCTTGGATGCCCCCTGACCTGCTGTACTATTCGAGGGCCAAACTTTCGACTTTCTTCCTTTAAGTGGTACCAGACCCGTTGAGTTTTGTTTGCAAACACTGGTATATCTAATTTCCTGTTTAGAACGTACAGATTTTTTCCCTGCAGTATTGACTTCCATACACATCTCCCACCAGTGTTTGCTTGTACTTCTTGTTTATAACCTCCAGTCAAATTGTTTCTTTGTAACCCTGATTGCTGGGGTGAGATGAATGGTAGATTCAGCAAGATCTTTCCTGGGGCCTTTCTTGATGTCACAAAACCTCGCTGCACTTTGTTCGAACAATATATTAATTGGAAAGGCAGAGAAGGATATGGGACAAGTGCAGGGAAATGGGGTGAATGTTGACGGACATTTTGGTTGGTATGGACCAGTTTTGGCTGAAGGGCCTGTCTCCGTGCATGACAGTAAATGAAAGTGGTTTTGGGAATAAGCTGCGAGGGTGAGATTGAGCAAAAGTATCATAGAAGGGTGTGTTCACAGGTTTCAGAATGCTGTGATATAGACATTTCGATAGCATCCGGGAAAATAAGACAGGATTACCAGGAATGATGGTGAACAGAATATAGGTATGAGTTCAGATGATGGAGAGTTTTGGATGAGGATTTGTTCTGCAGCTCTGTAACTGTGAGTAGGGTCAGCAGAGTCTTCAACTCATCCGTCTGAATTTAGCAATAATTTATCTTTGAGTGATTTTCATTGAGTGTGACAGGGGGATTGTCTGCATGAGGCTGAGCTAGTTTCCTGGTGCTATCTTATCGAACTCACCTCATTAACTACCCACCCAACCCCATGGTGTCCCTCTCATTCAATGCCAGCCCGATTCTCCGACCCATCATGGTTGGAGGTACCCACCATCGCCGGATGCCCCAGGAAATTCCGTGATCCCTGACACTGGTGCCATCTTTAAAAGGACAATGGGCACTCGATTGAGCTTTCCTCAATTTGGAGCTGCCATGTACAGTTTACACAGAGCACAGCAGATAAGGGAAAATTACACCACGATTTGTCAACAGGGTCACAGATATCCTGGTGGATGGGTTAGTACATCTCTTCCCAGAGTGGGCCAAACCACCAGACCCACCGAACATGGTCTGAGCTCATTACCCAGCTCAGTGCAGTATCAGCGATCAGTAGCAATGCCCAGCAATGCAGGGAAAACGTCGATGACATTCCCTACTCTGCGAGGATAAAGGGTCATTGTATGCTCTCTCGTCCCTCGCACTGAATGTATGTCTCTTCCATCACCAACACCCGAACAAGGCTCATGCTCTTCTACACTCATTCCTGCACGCAGCAGCCGCCCCCACCCCCCCCCCCCCCACCCCGTGTCTCTTGCCTTTGTAATATCCCCACAGATTGTAGTATGCTCTGGAGAAGGGTGTTTGTGGAATGTTCCAGATAATGTTTCAAATAGTTCCCAGTTTCAGGAAAATGGCAGTGCCCCAGTGTGTAAAACATTAGGTGAAGGAACAGAGCGTTTTTTTTAATCACATGCAATTAAAATCCATAATGAGTCCATTCAGCCCTTCAAATGTGCTGTACTTTCTAATCTTGGTTTCTTCAAGCATGTGTTCGGCAGGAATTTCCCTTGGGGACCAACCCTCCAAAAATATGTTCCATCAGCTTTTTTACTTTCATACAATGGTAAAAATGCTGCACACAAGCCAATCAAAAATGTACTCATATTTTCTAGTTATCGATATCTAACCACAATTAGTAATGCTGGTTATTTCGCTTGGGTCACCTTTTTACATTCAACCAAAAATAGCATCCAATCAACTGTCTCGTTATAAAATATAATTTCCAGCAGAGACTGTATTTTTCGTCAGCCATTATCTTGACCGTTATCTGAATTGTAACTTTTTTTCCTTCTTATCAGAGTTTATATTTTACTTTGACTTTGGCTATTTCTATCAAAGCAGTTACACAGTCTTGCAATCTGTTGGCTGGATGGCTGGCTTGTGACGCAGAGCAAAGCCAACAGTGCAGGTTCAATTCCCCACACAGACTGAGGTTGCCACCAATGGGACGCCCTCTCAACATCATCCTTTCACCCGAGGTGTGATGACCCTTAACGTGAACCATAATTTGTGGTCTCACTAATGATGAAATCGTCCTTTGGTACTCTATTCTGTCCATGTTAACATTTTATTTTTGTCAAAAATATTTTTATTCAGAGAAACTCGTTTTAATGCTCAATGAACCAATAATACCCAACTCAAAAAGCAATGCAAATGAACACAATTACACTTATGTGCATGTAGATAAAAATAAAAACAAGGAAAATCAATGGACTGAAGAAAAATAAAAAAAAACGAATAGTAGAACTCAGTGCAACAAAACTATAGCTCTCAACCTCCAAGAGCATTAACTAATACACGTTCATTTGTTCGTATTTCTTCCTTTCTGGACATTACATTCATTAGTCAAGTTCTTCATAGCTATATAAAAGTCCTTATTAGTGTGGCAGATCAGCCTGTATCTTGGTAATTCAAAAAGGGCTGTCATGTCTTGTAAAAATCCTCTATTTTCTGGTGCAACATACCTTTAAAAAATTCCAAAGGGCTATGCTCCATGACTAGGATACGACAACGCAATAGACCCAGGGGTTTTCAGACACCTAACACAACATAACATTTTTGTAAACACAGGGAGTGAGGGTATTGAAGTACTTTTTCCTATACACATCTGAGTAAGGTAGACTGGGCAGGCCCAGGAAAAGGGAAACCTGAGCCATCTTCAATTCCGTCCCCAAGATCCTCTCCATCCCACCGAACACACCGCTCTTATAGCGCTGGTGGAAGGTCGACAAGCAATGAGTAAGTGTGCCCATAGTCATTCTGTATTTAAGACATACTCCCATCTTGAAGTTTGAGAGAGGATCTGCGGCCAGATAGACTCTGTGAAGAATCTTTAACTACATGGCGACAGTATTCTTACAGTTCGAAATACTTCTTGCATTTTCACAAATATCGTCCCCTGTGTCCAAAGAGATCTGAACTCCCAACTCTCTTTGCAGACCTCAGAAAGGCACAAAGTCTCGTCTGAGGGGCCACTGTCCAACAAATGACAAAGTGTACTGACAGAGAGTGTGTTCTTAGCACTAAGCACCCTCTTCTCTGAATCGGATCTGTACGGGTCTGTTAAAAGCGTGGTTCTCTTTGGAATAACATCTCTGATCTGATAAAAAAAAAACAGAAGAGATCTCTACTCGGTAGTCTATTGTTACGACATATTTGATCAAAGGACATCCTTGCTTCTCCCTCAGATAAATCATCAAAGCAAGATACACCCACGAGTTGCCCACAGTTTAAACATGGAATCCAGTATCCCCCGTCGGAAACACGGTACACCACGTTTTGGGGTAAGAAATGAGGTTTTGCTGTATTGCCCTAAATCGGACACATTGCCCTCCCTACTTTAAAATTATTGATACTGATTGGGAAATGGCAATACTCCATAAATGTCCTCATTTTGTCTATGAATAGCAGACTAATAAGGGAGCACTTTGCCTGAGAAGCTTCAATATCTAACCATACTGACGCCGAGGCCTCACTAACATCGGGTAAAGAAGAGCTTTTTTGATAGCTTTTAATATTCGGGAGATTTACTCCCCTCAAACTGTGGTCTCGATGTAATTTGGTTAACTTATGGTGGTCGCTTATGGTGACAAATCAAGGAGCTACATCATCCATTTAGTCTCCTAAATGTCTTTCTGGGAAACATCAAAGAAAGCATTCACACGGGGTATAGCAAACAAGGGAGGGAAATCATGTTAATAAGAACTATCTGACCTAGCCAGGATATTGGAAGTGCTCCCATATTCGAAGGTCTTGTCTAATTTTGTCAAACAAATGGACAAATCCCACGTAAATATAAGTTCAAATATAGCATTAACGAATACACCTAAATAGGGAACATCCTCATTACCCCCTGGGACCATTGAAAAGGAAATCAGGATTCTCCCACAGCATCAGTTATTTTCCTGAGTTCGCCCATAGACATGGCCCCCGACGTTGTAAAATCAAAGGTACATCCGAAAAAGGCATCAAACTAACGTATGCATTGCATGAGGTGAGGTACCAAAAATTTAAGACCGTCATCTGCAGACAATGTAATCCTACGTGACTTCCATCCCACTTCTGGGGCAGATATGTTGGGGTCCCTGCAAATGGCCTTCGTCAGTGGCTCAATCACCAACGTAAACAACACTGGTGAAAGGGGATAACCTCGTCGACTGCCGCTAGACATATTAATTTTACAGGATCGCACACAGAGGATCACTTTCAAGGACCCTCACCCACTTTACAAAAACTTTGCCGAGGTAAATCATTCTAACGTATAGAAGAGATACAGCTATTCAACCCAAGCAAACGCCTTCTCTGCATCTAAAGAGATCATTATTACCTTTATAATTTGCTGTTGACACACTTGGATCATATTGAGTAATCTAACATTGTTGGAATATCTGCAGTCTTTTATAAGCCGGTTTGGTACACTTTGTCAATGGAACGATAAATAGTTTCCATCCTTTATATAAGGGACTCAGACAGAATTTTGAAATCAACATTTAGAAGTGAGATGGGCCTATAGGAAGCACAATCTTTCGGTGTCTTCCTTTTCTTAAGAATAAGAGAAATATGAGCCTCTCTTAAGGATGGTGGGAGGCAGTCATGACTGTGTGAGTGACTAAACTGGTAAGCATCGACCCTGACAATAGGTTTATAAATTCCTCATAAAATTCACGTGGACATCCATCAGGACCGGGCGTCTTTCCGCCCGGTAACAGCTTTTCACCCTCCAGCACTGACAATGGTGCATTAAGGCAAGACACTTATTTGGGGGTCACCCCTGGAAGATCCAAATTCTTCAAGAAAGATTCTTTTTTGTCCATCTAGCCTCATAATGCTCAGTCTGATATATTTCGGAGAAAAATCTCCGAAATACTGCTTTAATCTTATTGGATCTCAGGTAAGGTTTCGGAGAAAAATATTTCGGAGAAAAATCTCCGAAATACTGCTTTAATCTTATTGGATCTCAGGTAAGGTTTCCAGTATCTTCCCAAATTAAGGTAATGGCTGTGGGCCTCTCTTTTTCCTCGCAAGGTCGGCTAAATACTTGCCTGGCTTATCACCATGCTCAAACAGTCTTTGTTTTGCAGAAGTAAGTTCCTTCTTGGCTGTCTGTGTGAGCATGGAATTCACTGCAGACCGAAGTGTTGTGATCCTCTGCAGCCTAACCACCGAGGGTCTATCACAGTATGCCCTCTCGGATGCCTTCAACCGTGCCGGAGCAAGCGTTCCTGCTCCCCCTTCTGCTGCATCCTAAGGAATAATTATTCCTTTGGTATAAGCCTTAGCAATTTCCCATAGAATGGATGGGTTACTGGTTGAATCTGAATTAATGGCTAAGAAAGATCTGAATTCATTACAGAAATACTGAATCTACTTACTATCCTTAAGAATAAAGGGATCCATTCGCCAGTGTCTCGAACCTGCTATATTGCCGTTAATCTTAACCAATAGGTATACTGCTGCATGGTCATAAATGGTAATATTCCCAATTGTACAGAACAAGACTGAATCGAAGATTGCTGCAGGGTGAGGAGGAGATCAACCCTAATGTGGCATTTCTGCGGGTTAAAGAAGAAAGTAAAATCCCTATCTATGCGGCGGATCTGCCTCCATACATCCACCAGCCCCAGTTCCATACAACAGTCCACTATTTGCTTAGATTGGAAAGATGGTACTGAGTGCCTTTGGCCATTATGTCCACTGTCGGTGCAAAAGACAATTGAAATCTCCTCCTAGGATAATGTGCTGCGAAGAAAGATTACTTTATTTGGAAAATGCTTCTATCATGAATTTAAGGCAGTGAGACAGGGGGCAATAAACATTCAAAATATCGCTTTCTTCCCCACATATCTTTGAGGGTTATGATCCTCCCGTGGGTATCTAATACAATCTAGTAATTTAAAGAAAGATTCTTCCTCACCAGTATGGCTTCTCCCCTATTCCTATTATTAAAAGACGAGAAATAAACCCAATGAAACACACCTTGCTGTAATGGCAAATGTTCCTTGTCATCAAAGTGCATCTCCTGCAATACGGCAATATCCACCCTTTCCTTTTTAAGACGAGAAAGTACCTTTTCCCTCTTAACTGGCGAATGGCTCCCCTAAATGTTCCAGATACACCATTTAAGCACGACATTAGCCATTACACACTGAAACAATATTTGAAATCCAGAGAGGAAGAACTCGAATTACAAATCGCTGAGCACCAACGAAAAAAGGATCATAGAGCCTAAAAAGACATACAAACTAAAGCTACTACAACTAACAAGCTCTCAAAACGTTCCAAAACTAAATACATATAAACACAAAAAAAAGGATACAAAGTGTCAATGGCATTTATCCCCCGCCGACTGGGGCATTTCCACGTCACAAATCTTTATCTTCTGCCCCATTAACAATACTGCATCCAGGGCAATTAATCACAAACATCGGGATTGAACTGCCCTTAGGGAGGTATTCAGTCATCAGCATCACCTTCATACCTCCCTCCAGCTTGAGCCGAAACCGACACACAAACTAAGCAAGGGAAAAAAGAATAGTAATACTAATGAAGAAGTTAAAAGTGTGTACTCTACCCATCCCCGACTATAATTTAACAGTACTTAATACCAGAAACCTTCAACAAACTTTCCTTTAAAAATGATAAACAAGATTATCGCTTTCCATTAAAGCATCCAGCCTACTTTAAAGTGTCCACAAAGTTTTCACATCCTCTGGAGAGTCAGTGGATCTATTGAAAGATCCACCAGTGCGTGGATCTATTGAAAGCATACGGAGCACCGCTGAGTTCATTAAGGAATACTGAATCTCAAGTTCTCTTAATCTTCTCTTGATATCATCAAAAGATTTTCTTTTATGAATCACTGCCACTGAAAAGACCTGGAAGAACATAATCCTGGAGCCCTCGTCGGGTCTTTTCCCTGTGTTCTGGAAGCTTCCATAAGTCTTTGTTTGTCCCTGCAACTATGTAATCGCACAAGGACAGGGTGAGGGCGTTGGTCTGAGCTTGACCTGCGCACCGTAACCCGATGAACTGTCTCACTCTTCATCCGTCCTCTTCAGCTTCAAAGTGGAGGAATCACTGCAGCCAGTTCTCGAAAAAATCTCACTGGCTGATCACCTTTATCCGGTCCAGCAGACCGATGATATGAATGTTCTTCATCCTGCCCCTGTTCCGAGGACGTCACCTTGTTCAGTTAAGGTACGGACCTGTTTTTCAAAGGTGAGGATCCGCTCCTGACAGGAATCGATCACAGTCTCTGCCCCTGCAGTTTGGCGCTCGACCTCATCTGTTCTGTTTCCAAGGCTTTCAAGTTGCTGCTTATGTTTTTGGAGCACTGCTGAGAATGGTTCTATCCTCCTGCTGAATTTTATTTCAGTCTTGGCTTCAATCATTTCAGGTAACTTAGTGAACTCGGTGACCAAGGCCTGGCGAGTAATTGGGTCCATTGAACGAGCAGAGGGGATTACAGGTGCGGCCACAGGCATGCTGAAACCTTCTGACGGGTTCGCTGCGTGTTGGGACTTATTCGATCCTTTCCTGTATTTTGTTATTTCCATTTGACAAAATGGGATTAGTCACGATTCTATAGCTCCTTTAGTGTTGAATTGTAAGTAAATGACTGTGGTGGGGTGGGGTAGAGCATTACTGTGATGCAGAGATCTGCAA
This sequence comes from Hemiscyllium ocellatum, assembly GCF_020745735.1. NCBI lineage: Eukaryota > Metazoa > Chordata > Chondrichthyes > Orectolobiformes > Hemiscylliidae > Hemiscyllium > Hemiscyllium ocellatum. Next base: position 166,514 of record NW_026867841.1, read on the forward strand.
AGCAGACCTTTCAGATCGCTGCCATCTTGTTTCCCCCTTAAAACTTTATCGATGTTATCATTTCTTTTAATTCCTGGATATTCCGGAGCCGTGTCATTCGGTACCACTGTCTACTTTTTCCCCAACACTGCACATTGCTGCCCACTCCTCGATAATCCTTGACTCCTTTGTGATTCGTGAACCTGGCCTCAAAAATATTCAATGTCTCTGCCTCGAATGGTCTGCAGGGAAGAGTGTTCCAAAGGTTCACTACACCCTGAGAAAACAAAAATAAACTGACTCATCGGTGTGTGAGATTAGTTTTATTTTTGCATTCTTATCTGAGAAAGGATATAGTAATATTGGAAGCAGTTTAGAGGTGTTTCACTTAATTTATTCCATGTATGAAGTGTTGATATTATGAGGACTTTAACAGGTTACCCTTGGAATGAGAGCTGATCTTACTGAAATATACAAAGCCTTGAGGCGAGTGGATCAGTTATATACGGAGTGGGAGTTAATAACCCAAACTTGATGCCGTTGTCATTGAAACCCTACAGTGTGGAAGCAGGACATTCGACTCATCGAGTCCACACCAACCCACCGAACAGTATCCTACCAGACCTGTCCCACTACCCTTACTATGTAACCCTGCATTTCCCATGACTAACCCACTTAACCTACACATCCCTGGTCACTCTGGGTAATTTAGCATGGCCAATCAAACTAAGCTGTATATCTTTGAACTGTGAGAGGAAACAGGCGAACTGGGAAGAAACCCACACAGACACGGGAAAATGTTCAAACTCCACATAGAGAGTCAGACGAGGTTGGAATTGAGCTCAGCTCCTTGCTGATATGAGGCAGCAGTGCTAAGCACAAATCTAACATGCTACTCCGTTAGCCCTATTAGTTACCTGCGGCTGATGAAAGAAATCTGCCTGACTTGTTCTTATCACTAAACCTGACCCAGTCTGAGACCTTTATCATCAGTCATATCACCAAGCTGGTTACATTTAAAATTTATTGTGAGCAGTGGAGGAGTGAGACTAGAAAAGGAAGCAGTGACACCCTCCAACCACAGTCAGAAACGGAGTGAGGAAAAATTTACAAAGTGGGATTTCATTCAAGTGGGAATTCCCTTTCCCAGAAGTTTGGGGAATCTTTATATTATATCGAGGCTGGCTTCATCTGATTACCCATAGACAGGTGAATCAGCAATAATGGTGCATTGGGAGAAAAGTGCAGCTGGGATCACAATGAGATGACCCATGACCTTATTTACTGGTGGAGTAGTGTCAAAGGGCCGAATGGCCCACTCGTGTCCCTCAGCCTTATGTTCTGATGTTCCATTCAGCCCTTCAGACCTGCTACACACAGGCAGATCGAGGCCACGCCAATGGTTAGGTGTAGTTTCGGAAATGCACTTGGAAATTCCAGGCTTGGTCAGGAAGTGACCCCCAGCCGCAATCCCTTTTTCCAGGCTTCCCCCCTCTGTAACTTCTGCTCTGGAATTGCTCTGAATGCCGTTCCCATACCCCATCCAGGGTTACCTCAGGCCAATTTTCTCCTCTCCCGAATGCAACATTGTACAACACGACTTCCAGGAAAATAAACAATTAATTTCCAAAAGCATAGCATAAAAACGTAAGAAGTAGGAACATGAGTCAGCTGTTCGCCGCCTCAAGCCTGAACTCTCATTCAATAAGAACATGGCTGATCTACTTCCGGGCTCAACTCCACTTTCCTACCCAAATCTCTGGGTTAGGGACTTCCAGACATTCACTACCTTCTGAGAGAATACATCATTTTTTCACCTCAAATTGAAATCGATGTTCCTTATTCGGTATCTACCGCTTTGAGTTCGAGACTCAGGGGAAACACCTTCTCAGCATCTACCTTGTCAAGCCCCCTCTGCATCTTGTACATTTCAGTAATATCACCCTCATTCATTTCAATCACAATGAATAATCGCCTCACCATTTTAAATGTATTCAATAATTCAACCCTCCCATCCCAGGAAGCTGCCTCATGAAACAACCTAGTTACTTGCTGCATCAGCATGCTGACATTACGTTTCATACACAGGAAGACTCCAATCCCTTTGTACTGCTCCTCTTTTGGGAGTCCTCTTCATTAAATAGCAGCCTGCATTTTGGTTCTCAGTGTCATCTCCAAACTCGGATGTATATTACACTCAGCTCCCGCCGTCAGGCTATCAGTGTAGATTGTAAATAACTGATGCCATCGGCCTGATATTTGTGCCAACCCAGTTAATACGTCTTTTTCATAAAAATCCATTAATCCTAACTCTCCGATTTCTCTGTGTTAAGCAACCATCATCCCATGCTAATATATTATTCATCATACTACGAGCCTCTGCCTTGTGTCAGTACGTTTATTTTGTGATACCTTATGAAGAATCTCTGGAAAGCCTCATGTTCACCAGTTCCCTTTATCAAATCTGCTTGTCACTTTCTCAGGGATTCCTGATGTAGGGTTCCTGCCCGAAACATTGATTTTCCTGCTCCGTGGATGCTGCCTGACATGCTGTGCTTTTCCAACATGACTCAAATCTTGACATTCTTAGGGATCTCCAAAAAAGAACTTGTATGATTTTACAGAACAAAAATAGTTTCCCCTTCACAAAACCGTGATAATTCTGCAGTAAGCTTTTCTAAATGCCCTGCAATTCCTTCCTTAATAACAGGCTCGAGCAGATTCCCAGCAATAATGGTTAGGCTAAATGGTTCTCACTTTCGGTCTCATTCATTTCTTGAAGACAGGCGCCACATTGGAGGTTCTCCAGTTTCTCTGGAACACTCCTGCAATCCAGAGATTTATAGAATATTTCACGCAGTAACCACTTATTTTGAAATTAACTATGAAATGCTGCGGACCTGCCTATCCTTATTCTTGTCTGTTAGATAAAAACCTTGTTCCTTTCGATAGACACAGTTCAAGACCCTCCCTCCTATTACCACTTTCTCGATACCATTGATATGCTTACGGTACTTTCCCCATGAGGAGTGATTTAAAATACTGGTGTAAATTATTGCCTGTTCCCTATGGCCAGTTCTCCAGTCACACGTTCCTAATGTCCTCAATGTACTTTCCTCACTTCACTTCTGCTTCAGCTCACACACACATCTTCAAGCTTTTTATATGTCGACGGAAAAGCTCACGGTGCTTGTTTTTAAATTTCTTGCCAATTTATTACATCATATCTTTTCGTACATTTTCCTCGCTTTCTAGAATCATACAGTCATAGCGTGCACAAATAAACCATTTGGTCTAAGTTGTCCATGCTGACCAGGTTTTCTAAATTAAACTAATCCCATCTACTTGCACTTGGCCCATATGCCTCTAAACGTTTCCCATTCATATGTTTGTCCAAATGTCTTTGAAATACTGTAGCTGTACTTTTATCTACCACTGTTCCTGTGGCAGCTCATTCCATACATACATACATTCCCTCTGTGTAAAAAAAAGTCTCTTTCAAGTTTCCTCCCTTTCACCTTAAAGCTATGCATCTGTGTTTGAACTCGCCGATCCTGCAGAAAAGACCTTCACTCTATCCATGCCTCCCATGATATTATAAATTTCTAGACTGCCACCCTCAACTTCGTACATTCCATCTGATACTAACTTCAAGATCAAATGTTTAACGATAAGCACTGCAAATTTGAAAGAATATTAAAAATGACAGGTGTAAAAAACAGCCTAAACTTCATACTGTTAGTTTTGCTCTATGTTACATGAAACTCTTACTAGTGCCAATAAGAGGTCAAGCACCTGAATTCCATAGTGTGAAGGCAGTGATGATGTATACTGTGAAAACGTATAGATCTAGATTTATTTAACACCAGAAGATCAACATTCTTCCTCCTTGTGTGTTTGTGTATTCTTTATCTTGCACTCAGTTAGACAGAACCCCCTTTCCCCCATTCATACCTTAATTTAAACCCATTTTGCATCATCTTCTCGTTCACTACTGCTAATAGCCCGTTTATCTTTTTCCACACCCTCTTTTCCAAGTCACCCAACCCCCATCTCTGGCAAGGGATTAAAACGCCCAATTTCCAATTCTTGTCAGTTCTGAACAATTCACATTGGAGTTGTAACGCTAACTCTGTTTCTCTGTCTCTGCAGATTCTGCCAGATCTGCCGGGTTTCTTCAGAAACGAATAGGCACAGCACAAATTTTCAATTAAACAAATAACTATAGATGCTCGAAGTAAATACAAAAATTGCTGGAGATACTGCGAGCTTTGTAGAGGGTCACTGGACCCGAAAGATTAAATCTACATTCACTACAAAGTATGCCGTCAGACCTGCTTTGTTTCTGCAGCAATTTGTTTTTGAACAAGTTCCAATGACATGTGTGAAAGCTACTCAAATGCCCTATCCAACACAGAGCGCCGTGCACTGGGAACTGAACGATAATGCAAAGTGCACACATTCATTCGCTCAGAAACTGCATAAGGCTGGCATCACTGACAGCACAGAGTTCTTAATCATGGTCAGGGTGAAAACCAGAGGGAAACACATTCAATGCATATGCAGAAGATGGTACAACGAGCAAGGAAAAGATTCAGATGATTATGTTAAAGAGTTTGAATCATATAACAAATTGAAAGCAGGACACCAAGGAGAACCCTCAGCAGAATGAGAATATGAAAATGTAAGTATTACCGCATCAGAAACAAGGTGTGGTCACTGAGTACACGGCTGATCTGTGAATGGGTCTCGATGTTAACTGGGGGACAGACAGTAGAATTGAATTGCAGATATTGCAGCCCAAACTGGGTTTTCATGTCATGCTGTAGACAACAGCTGCAACAGAAGCAGGATTGTATTCAAACGTAATCTGCAACATTTTCCCCAGGATATTCCATCAGTCTACAATAACGACCAAGCCGAGTGATGGTTCAGTGATGAGTGTGGGTGAACATGCCAATGTCAGAACAATGTGTACCTAAAGCTGATGACAAACCATCAAACCTATGGTGCTTGTGTGGTTTCATTCCAAACAGCAGAACTAACATCTGACAGAGAGGACGAAATGATCCCAAGACCAACAGATCAGATCTAAGCTCTGCAGTGCTGCCACATCCAGACATAAATGTCGGTGTACTACTAAACAACTTACTGGAGGAGAGGACACCAGAAATATCCCCATCCTAAATAATGGAACAGCCGTGCACATTAGTGAAAAAGACAAGGATGTAGTATCTGCACCATCCACAGCCAAAAGTGTTGAATGGATGATCCACCTCACCCTCGCCATGATGTCCACAGCATCACAGATGGCAGTGTTCAACCAATTCGATTTGCTGCCTGTGACATGAAGAAACAGCTGAACACAATAGATACGACAAAGGCAATGCGCCCTGACCCCGTTCCTGCAATAGGACTGAAGACTTGTGCTACACGACAAGCCGTGTCCCTGGGGAAGGGTTTCATTCCAGCTCCAACTGTGACAACTCCCTGGCAATGTGGAAAATTACTCAACTATATTCAGTCGTCTAATAGGTGAATAATTACGTTCTGACCATTTAACACCCCTCAGTCCCTTCACGATAATCAATTTGATCGGAGTTCATTTTGACAGAGCTGTCAAGCAGCACAGAAATAACCCGCTCAGTGTGATTTTCGATGGGTTCCTATGTGGACATAGTGCTGTTGTGGAAATGTCACTGGATTATTAAACCAATACAGGATAATGCTCTGGCAGCTGGTGGAAGTTAAAAAGAAAATAACATATCAAGATCTAGAATCCGGTGATGGTAACAGTGACCTTGTATCCAATGTTGATTGTAAACATCGATCTCCTTCCCAATGTACTTGCAGGAAGTGAATCTCCCGTGTTTTCCTGGTCTGGCCTAAAAATAACTCCAGACACAGAGCCATGTGATAAAGTCTTCAATGGTCCCTGACACGGCCAAGCAAGACACTCAATTGTATCACACTGCTCCAAGGTCTTAAAGGATAAAACCAGACAGAATATCCCGTACCAGCCTCGATATCAGAAAAGGGAACGGGAATCACAGTCCTGTTGACCCTGCAGAGACCTCCTTCTTAACATCTGAGAGATTGTGACAACATTTACACAGCTTTCCCACAGACTGCACGGAAACATTGGGAAAGCAGTAGACCATTCAACACATTGAGCCTTCCCCATTCTAGTTCTTGAGAAAATCTCCTCAATGCAGTTTTCCCGACACAGTGTTCATATCCAATAATATGTTTAAACATTGTGAAATATAAAATAAGAACTGTTGTAGTCCTTCAGTCCATCAATCTTGCTCCTCAATTCAGTATAAAAGCAGTTCTCTGATAATGCGGGTTTATTAAGCGTGATTGACTGCAATGCGATTTGTGAATTGTGCACCTTTTTTTCTATAAAGTGAGCTCCCGCTCACTGTGACACGATTCCTTGCCAGGCACCAGCTCAACAACAAAACCCAGCTTCAGGATCCTCTGTCTGCAAAATGCACCCTCGGAGTGTTCAGCTAAAACAGGAATGCAATCCGCTCTGCAAAGTCTTGAACCTGAGCCCGAAACGGGGAAGTGTTCTCTTCAATTAGAAGGAATTTTATTTCAAACCGGGGAGAATCTTGAGGAGAAATGGAATTCCAAGTTAGCATCACGTGGCCATTCAGCCCTGTGCGCTTTCTGGTGAAGAATTTGGTGAAAGGTACAGGGATGTAGCCAGTGACTGCATTGTGAAAGTGTTGCATTTACAGCACTATTTCATTACCTTTTATGATTGAAAGGTTGAATTAGACTGTGCAAGTGTGTGTGTTAGACAAACTTTAATTTTGTTTTTTACTGATATTTTGCGGTTCGCCCATTATTCCCTTTTCCCAATAGACCACATTAGTAATATTGTATGATTTTCTGCAACACCGTGATGCACAGGAACACAGCTACCACGTTATTGGAGAGCAACCTGTAATGATATCTGATCCTCTATCTTCATACCATACTCTGCTCTCTCCCTATCCCTTTAGTTTCCAGAAATCCATTTTTTATATTCAGTGCCTTGGTTTCCACAGGTTCAGCAGTCTCTGAGTGCAGACATTTATTCTCATCTCAATGCAGAGTGGTCTGTCTGTACATAATACTGTGGCCCCTTGTTTTGATGTCCCAGCCAGGGGAATTGTCACCCCTGCTTTGAATCTGTCTTGTCCTGACAGAGTTTTATATATTTCATTGATATCTCCACTCAGTTTCCTAAAGCCCATGGAATTCAGGCCCAGCCGCCCCAGATTCTGCTCCCATAACAGCAATCAGTCGGGTCATCTTCGCTGCTCTCCCTCAATGTCAGGTTTGTCCTTTATGAGGTAAGGAGACCAAAACTGTACATAATACTGCACAGTGTTTTTGATGAGGTCTCACCAACGCCCTGTACAGCTGCAGTAAAACACCGTTATTCCTGTATTCAAATCCCCCTGAAATGAAGGTGAATACACGATTTATCTGCCTACCTGCTTTCTGCTCCTGCAATATTGCTTTCAGTGACTGGTGTACAGGGAGATCCAGATCATTTTTCAATGTTACAGCTTCCCACTTGTTTGGGCTGTATACACTGGTCAGCGTGCCAATGCCATTACCAGTATTGACTTCATGATTCAGATCTCATTGTCCTACACTGACCTTGGAGGGCTGTACAGAAGAAAAAAAATGCAGCTTAAGTTCCTTTATAGATCAACATTTTTCAAACAATGCCCTTTCAAATGATAGGCTCCAGTTCTGGTTTTCCCATCAAAGGTCACAATATCACATATCACATATCCCACGCCTCCCCTCCCCATTGCTCCTCATGTGCCACGTATTTGCCCATACACTTCACTTGTCTCAATCACCTTGAAGCATTTTGACATCCTGCTCACCCACTCACATTATGATATTGTTTAGTGCCATCTGCAAACTTGAAAATCTTGTGTTTGATCCACTCAATCAAATATATGATTGTATTGGGAATAGCTGGGGCCCAAACCCCGATCCTTGCTTTATCTTCCAAGCCTCCTGCCATTCATTGAGTTCTCCCCTGTCCAGTTCCTTCTTCCAAAGTGCATCATTTCACATTTATCAGGGTTACATTCCATCTGCCATTGATCCAACCATCTGACCATTCCATCTGTATCTTCCTGTAACATAAGACATTCCTCCTCACTGCCAACCACCCGGCCAATCTTTGTATCAAACACAAACTTAGTTGTCACACTCCCGCCACCCCCATCTATATTCACAGCTGCATCATTTATGAATACCACAAATAATCAGGTTAAAGATGAAACAACACCAGGTTATACTCCAACAAGTTTATTCGGAGGCACTAGCTTTGAAGAGCTGCTTCTTCATCAGGTAGTTTTGCGCTTTGAAATCTCGTGCCTCTGAATACACCTGCTGAACTATCACCTGGTGTGATGTGATTTTTAAGTTTGTCCACCTCAGTCCAACACCAACACCTCCGTACCACAAATAATAAGGGACACAGCACTGATCCCTGTGATACACCATTGGATACCAGTCTCAGTCACACTAATAGCCTTCAACCACTACCCCTCTGCCTCCTAACAGTAAGGTGATTTGGATGCAACTTGGCAAGTCACGAATGACTCCGACCTTTTTGTTTGTTATTCTTTTCGGCTTGACACACTTGCAGAATATCTGGGGATTCTCCCTAATCTTGCCCTACCAGCAGGTTTCTCTGCCCCTGTTTTAGGCAGTTCTTACCAAGTGAAGAATTTCCTCATTATTGTGGTCTTAAATGGTCTGTCCCTTAAACTGCAATTATTTGCCTTGAATGTGAAACTGACAGCCAGGGAAACGGCCTGTTTATTTCCAACTTGGCATATGTTTTGTGAAGTTTCCAAGTTTCATTGTGACCCTCCTCTCATTCTTTCAAACTCGAAATAACACAGGCCGAGTTTCCTCATCAGGCAATCTCGCCATCTGAGGGATTAATCTGGACAATGTCCATTGCACTTTTTTGTGGTCAGTATATTCTTTCTCAGATTGGGTCACCAACACTTTACACAATGGATGTAGGTTTGCTCGCTACATTTCCAGACGTTTCGTTATCTTACTAGGTAACATCTTCAGTGGACCTCATGCGAAACAATCCTTAAAATTCCTGCTTTCCATTTATATGTTTGGATTTCTTTGTGTTGGTGATGCTATTTCCTGTGGCGAAGTCACTTCCTGTTCCTTTTCTCAGAGGGTGGTTGATGGGGTCTAAAAACTAATAGCACATCGAGTTAGACATCTGTCAGAAATACATATGGATTTTCTCCATTGTTGCTGTTAATTCCTAAATATCCAATATCACATGCTGTATAATAGATTCCAACAGTTTCCAACTTGCAGTTGTCAAGTTAATTGTTCGGCAGTTCTCCAAACTATGTCTTCTTCCCTTTATAGATGCTTGGATTCCTTCCATTAATCTATAGTGCTTGGACCACGTTTGCTAACTTCCATTTATCCACAATGGCTTCCAGCCTGTGCAGAATGCACAGGAAAATGAAACACAGTCATCGACAGTGAAATTAATATTTCTATTGCCGATTTATGTCAGACATTTTAATATGAAGTACATTAGGTTTGTCAGACTTAGCAATGCTCAATCCAGTTACATTCTCAAATACCACCTTGTTACTGATATAAGTTGACTTTATGTCTTCAGTTGCACAAGCCCTCCATGATCACTGGGTATTACTGGGTGATTTTGTGGATCTTCCTCCATGAAGCCAGATGCAAAGTAACTGGTTATTTTCTTGGCCATTTCCCTGTTTTTCACAATAAACTCACCTCTCCCGATTACCAATTTCCATATTTGACCTTGCTTTTACTTTGTTTCCTTTGAAATACAGATTGTAGATTTATGCAGTGTTTTTGTTCATGTTTGTTAGCATTCATGTTCTGTTTTTCATTACCTTGTCAATTTCATGGCCCTTGTTTCAGGATCGTGAATTTCTGAGAATTCTTAGGTTTCCACAATGACTGAAATTCTTCCGAAGCCACTTCCTATGATTAATACGTTTTCTAACTTGTTATGTTAAACATCATTGTGTCACTTTCCCTTTCTTTGGTGTTTATACCTGAAATAAATAGACATATTATTCAGACTTTGCATTATTTCTATAAATCTCCTGGTCCTGACGAAATATATTCAGGAACACTGCAGGAGGACAGAGAAGGAATTGCGGGAGCCCTGGCTGATATTGTTGCATCATTGCTGGCCAACAGGTGAGGTCCCGGAGGACTGGAGGGTTGCGAATGCTGTGCCCTTACTCAAGAAGGGCTACTTTGGAACTATGGACCACTAAACCTAAAATCGGTAGCAGGTAACTTACTTGAAAAGGTTCTGAGAGATAAGATATACGTGCATTAGGAAAAACAGGGTGTGATTCGGAGCAAGATTAGAGTGGTGCTAGAAAAGCACAGCAGAGCAAGCAGCATCCGATGAACAGGAAAATCAACGTTTCTGGCAAAAGTCTATCATCAAAGTCAGCACGGCTTTGTGCATCGGACACCATAGCTCACAAATTTGTTCGAATTCTTTGACGAAGTGACCAGCAACGTTGAGGAGGTCAGGCTGGTATGCGTAGTCTATATGGATTCAAGTAAGTCCTTTAATAAGCTTCCACATGGTGCGCAGCTCTGGAAGGTTAGATCGCATGAAATTGAGGAGGACCTGCCAAATTGGATACAAAATTGGCTTGAAGGTAGGAAGCAAAGAGTAATAGTGGAAGGATGCTTGTCAGACGGGAGGCCTGGAACTAATGGAATGCATCGGGGCGACGCTGGCACCACTATATATGACATATATCTATAATTTACATGAGAATGTACGTGCATGATTTGTAAGTTTGAAGGTGACAATAAAATAGACGGTTACATGGAGAATGACAAAGGTTATCAGAAACTTCAGAACTTACAGCAGTACCTTGATCAGCTGGGGAAGTGGGCCGAGAAATGATCAATGGATTTTAATGCAGATCAGTGTAAGTTCTTGCATTTTAGAAACTCAAATCAATATCGGAGTTTTATGGTGAATGGCTGGATCTTAAGGAATGTAGTGGAACAGAGGGACCTTGGAATTCAGGTGCATGGTTCTCTGAAAGTTATTTCAGAGGTAGACAGGGCAATGAAGAAGACTTTTGGCACACTGGCATTCATCAGTCAGGGCACTAAGTAGCGAATTTTGGGGAGCTATGCTGCAGAATACGGAGCACCGATGAAGCTCTGAGCTATAGGGAGAGATTGGAAAAGCTAGGACTTTTTACTTTTGCGTGTATGAGAATGGAGAGAGGATCTTATTGGAGGGTATAAGATCATAACAGGCATGGATAGAGTGAATGCACTCAGCCTTTATTTCCAGGGATTGGACAATCACGGACCAGAGGGCATCAGTTTAAGATCAGAGGGGTAAGAATAAAAGGGAACCTGAGGAGCAACTTTTTTACACACAGGGTGATACGCATATGGAATGAGCTACCAGCAGAAGTAGTTAAGGTGGGTACATTCACAACATTTAGAATGCATTTTGACAAATACAGGATAGGAAAGGATGAGAAGGATGCGGGGCAATGGCTGGGAAATGGGGTTAGTGTGAATTGACATTTTGGTGGGAATGGATCAGTTTGAGCCGAAGTGCCTATACGACTCTCTGACTCTAACAACCATTGCTTATCTCCCACTGAATGTTATTTTGCATTTTCCCAATTCACTGGAACAAACTTGACCCTCTTGGCTCCATGCTTCCATCATGTTTGACCAAAATGTACAAACATTCTATATTGTATGCAGACGCCATGTAAAATACAACATATTAATGTTGCTTCAGAGCTGCTTCAGAGCAAGGACATGGATTAGTCCTCTTGACCACACAACACCAAATCCGAAAAAAACTTGCTCTCTAGTTTGATTCAATACATACTCTTCAACCCACTTGATATACACTTAGGAATTTATTTTTCACAGCATGAGCAGTCACTTAGTTAACGCAGTTGTGATGCAACTTGAGACCATCCAATAAGACTGCAGTATCCATGAGATTTGCATGTCTAATTTTCAGGGCATATGACGCTCAGAATTTCTGAAACTGTTTTAGTTTCGATATATAATACATAAATGTTTGCTTCTCCTTGTTATTTGTAAGCTCCCCTTAAACAGAATCTGAGAGACATGGTCTGTGGCGTTATTTGTGATAGACTTGGACAAGACATTCCGGAAGGGTCACCTTGACGCTGTGATACAGGACAAGCGTCAATAACCTTCTCCCCTCTGTCAGGATAAGGGTCACCATATTCTATCTGCTCCTTCACACTCCCTGTATACCTGTTATAGCACTGACCCCCGAACAAGGCTCACACTCTATTTCCAAGTAAGGCTCAGGCATTTCCAAACTCACTATTGAATTCAGCAACTTTCTTCCTCACTTTCTCTGTCACCTATGCAATACCACCCATACTAATAATACTAAATTGATTTACAACTGTCTACTGACTCATTCCGGACTCCTCACGATTCCCCCCAGCCCCACATCCACCAGCACTAACAGCAGGGTCACCAATTTCCACTCTCCCTCCCTCTCTCCCTTTCTCATGTTCCAGGAGAAACTGTCTGGAATGGGACAGAAAGGGCCAAGCCGGGTGGTACTGTGCCTGATATCTGTTCCCTCACACGCCCTTCTCCCGCCATATGGGGAGGAACCTGGCATGAGCCGGACAGAAACAAGATGGCTCATGTGGAGCTTCTGAAACATCCACTTCCCATCAACTGAGTAAAGAGCAACATTCAGTTCTCACTTTAAACCCACTGCCAGTTCCAACGTCAGTCCATTCACTCCCAACCAAAAGCAGATACCTCACTGCACAGAGATGCAGACACTGAAATGCACAGACGTATTGGTAAACACCCCAACATACTAACATGCACAACACATAAAGGGAGATAGGCATACACACACATTGCAACACACAGAGACATATACAGTTGCACACAAATAGACACAAACACAGATAGAAACACAGATGCTGATACATAGGTACACAGATGTAGACACAAATCGGCACGTTTTTGGTATTTAAATGGATCAAGGATTCTAGGGAGAAGGCAGGAGAATGGGTTTGTGGTACATACAAGAAATTATTGAATGGCATATCAGACTCGATGGGCCGAATGGCCTCATTCTGCTCCTTTTTTCATGCTCATGTGGTGTTATGCTGTCAAGTATTCACTTTCTGAGATTGCAGCAGAGGCTGGATTTGATACATATTTGACTGGAAAGAGTCAGTGGGAATGTGGGACAGGTTTGGAGGGCAGAATGGTTTATGGTTATTCATAATTATTATATCCTTAAGTATGAAAAGAAGTGGTGATTTGATGTGAGGTTAGCACAGTTTTAATGTAATGGGTCCGACAATGAAATAAAGATGACCCTTTGCATTTAGTGCCGTGCGGTCTGTGGTATCCTCATCCTCAGGGAATAGGGAAGACTCTGTTTTTGAGGATATTCTAGGCTGAGCTCGACTGATCTTTGCTGGACAGGAGAGTCAATGTTTATCGGGAACAGAGAGGAGAGGGATGATCAGAGACAATTGGACCAGCCATGAGCATTCTGAATGTGTTGTTATCTCAATCCACCCTCGATGCTGTTATAGAGATATACTGCTGCCCCTACCCCATGAGTTGTTCCCTCAATCCATCTCACGGTGCCGTTACAGAGATATACTGCTGTCCCCACCCAATGCGTTGTTCCCTCAATCCATCTCACGGTGCCGTTACAGAGATATACTGCTGCTCCTACCCAATGTGTTGTTCCCTCAATCCACCGACGAGGCTGTTACAGAGATATACTGCTGCCCCGAACCCATGTTTTGTTGCTTCAATCCACCCCTCGATGCTGTTACAGGGTAGGGGACCACTCCAATCCGTCAGACAGGATCGTTACAATGAGACAGGAGGAGACTATTCTGCCCCTCGAAGAAATTACACAGGAATATGGAATTACGTAATTCAGATCGTTGAGTACATTACACAGCCCAGGACGAGGCTATTTAACTGGCCTGAACGGCTACACAGGAACAGGGAATATGTCGCTAGAAGGAAATAGAGAGCAGAGAGAAATGTTTACTTTCAGGGTGCAAAGCTCTAACTGATGGAGTGCCTCAGAGATCACTGCGGGGTTATCAATGACCAATAATCTGTATCAAAGATCTGGAGGAAGGGGAGGGAATGGCTTGGAGCTCAATTAGCTCGTACATCAAGGTGGTCATTCATTGTGTCGTCAAGTTGAGATACTGAGTCTGCAATATGATTATAGACCGGGAAGGTTAGTGCCCAAACCTTCAGTAGAAATAACATAAGGTAAATTGTGTATTTTGGCATGAAGGATAAAATAATGGTAATCAATTTAAATGGAAAGAGATTGCAGAACTCTGTGATACAGGCGGTTTCCATGTTCCTGGGACATGAATCATGTGAAGTCAGTCTGCAGATGCAGCAAGTGATTTGGAAGGTAAGTGGAATGATGCTGTTTTTGACAAAAGGTATCAGGTTTAATTGCAGGAATGTTTTACTGCATCTGTACAGGGCATTGCTAAGACCACATCTGATGCACTGTGTGCAGTTTTGATCCCCTAACACTAAAATAAAAGGATATAATTATTTTTGAAATTTTCAAAGAGGTTTCCCTTTTCTCATTCCTGGAATGCCGGCCTTTGGTTATGGGGGATAATCAGTTCCGATCTTAGCTGAGAAATAGTATTGAACCACCATGACTTTCAGAATAGTGCATCAGCTGGATGCATATTATCTCTTGTCAGGGAGAGTAAAGCTAGAGAATAAATTTGAAGAAAAAGATGTATTGATATCAATACACATACTATGAAGACACCTACCACTATTTACAAATTACATAGACACGTGTAAGCATGACATCAAATTATAAAGATGGGACATTTTTTGAGATTAAATGGAATTGTGTACAACAAGAGCAATGATGCTCCTGCATATAATCCAAAATCAGGTTTTCCAGAGAATGTTCTAGGAGAGCACACATGGTCCAGTTAGGTGTTCAGTTGACATTATTGTACGTTTCAACACAGAAAGGGAGAAAATTGTTCCCAGCCAGAGAAGCAACAGACGATTGATCCCTTTCTCTTACTTTGTTCCACCACTTAGCAAAGTGTCAGTCTATAAAATCACTGAGTTATCTTTGCCACTTGTGATGGATTCCTTGTGAGGATTCATTGGAAACTCTCATATGCCTGAAACAAAATGAATTCAGCCAAATCCAACTGTTCCAGAAAGAAATCCCACAACCAGCAGCTTATTTGAACAGAATAACTTCAAAGGCAGAATAACATTTGGGGCACTCTGTCATTTTACCATTTGATATGAGTTCCACGTTCTGTGTCTTACATTTTTTTTCTAGAAAATGACCTACTCTGAGACCGATATCATTGGCCACATCACTAAACTGGTCACATTTAAGATGGTGTAACCAGTGGAGAAGTGGGACGGAAAAGGAAACAGTGACCGTCCAACATTGTCTGGAACACAAATGAGAAATTTTCAAAGGGCTGTCCAAGTGGAAATTCCCTCCCCAGAAGTTTGTGGTGCCTGGATGTTTACATTTATTCAAAGTTGTACTTGCTGACATTTGACAGAAAAGTGAATGTAGAAAATGGTATACATACAGAAAAGTGCTGGGGAGACCACAATCACATGACCCATAATCTTTGTGTATGGTGGAGCGGTGACAAAGTGTCAAATGGCACACTCCTGCTGCTCAGTCCTATGTTCCATCCAACCACTCACAGCTCCTGCAAGGAGCAGTTGGAGGCCACTTGCTCCAAATACCTGATCCACAGTAACACAGCATCTCATTCAGTCCCTCAAGACTGTCTCACACACACACGGTTTAGTGTGGGTTGGAAAATGCTATTTGGAAATCCAGGCTGGGTTCGAAAGACACCTCTGGTCTCATTGCAGAGTGTCTCCTCTCTGCAACTTGTGCTTTATTTGTTGGTCATAATACAGGCCCAGATTCACTGTGAATACAAACCCCATATCTCACCCAGAGATGACTCACAAAATACTTTGGTCTGTCTGATTGCAACATTCAATAACAGAACGTTCAGGAAAATTACAACCATTAACTTTGTAATTACAGAATATGAGGACATAAGGAACCGAATCAGCTAATTCGGACGATCAAGCCATTGTCTACCATCATGGCTGATACACTATTGGCATTAACTCCTTTTCAATGCCCAATTCTTCACATCCCTTAGCTGTCTGACAGGTCAAAAATCCATCTACCTCCTCCTTAAATACTTTCAGTGATGTAGCTCCCATAAGTCGCTAGCCCAGATAATTCCTGATATTGATTACCCGCAGTGAGAGGAAAACATTCCCTACACATACATCGTCACATCATTGATATGAACGAGAGGTGAACACAGGGGCTCAGCGAACAGTGAATGGCTTTGATATCAAGTCAGTATTTGACTGAGGATGGCATCAGGACAATCCACTTATTTGAGCTGAATGGAAATCAGGTGTAACCTCCCACTTGTCTGGGTCTTTCAGACCACAAAGAAAGATGTTTGTGGTCGGTGGCCAACAGCCCTAACAGTTCCGGGATATCTCAGCAGGAGATACTAAGGTTAGCCTCCTCAGCACAAACATCTTCAACTGCTACATCAATGTCTTTCCCCATCATAAGATCTGCAGTAGGGATGATGTCAGAAGATCACACAATATTCAGAGATTTTGTGCCCCCTCAGCTCCTGAACCATCCTGTGTCCATGTGCAGCAAGACCTGGACAGCATTCCGTTTTGTGCTGTTAAAGTGTCGGTAACATTCACGTAACAGCGCTGCCAGCCACTGCAATTTCCACAGTTAATAGAGGAGCTCAATCAGCATCGAAGCTGGTTGAACACTGATATGTGGAAGCCATTGAGCCCGTGGAAACTATTAAACAAGAAGAGGGACAGCCCATTCAATCCACCTGCCTATTCCCCAGGAAGAGGAGGGGTCTTGTCAGTACATCGAGCTGTTAAACAGGAACAGGCAGAGCCCAACCAGACCCGTAAACCTGTTCCATGAGACCAGGAGGAGGCTAATCAGCCCCACGAGATAGTTATACAGAAACAGGAGGGCGTCATTGATACTTTAACATGACAAACCAATGAAACCGAGACTGCACTGATGGGGGCTCCATGGTGTTAATCATGGTTCCATTGTTTGTAGAACGTGTGCTACCTTAACATGGTTTACTGGCAGTGAGGAAGGAAACCAAATATTTTGTGTAACGTCTCAAGGAGGCATCTTCTATCTCCGAGAAGGCACTCCCATGTGCTCTATGTAGGTCAGAAGCTGCTGGGAAGAGTTAACTCTTTTATAATGAAGGTAGTATTGCTGCTGTCGGGATTATGGATAGCAGGACGTTCATTGCAGGATTACGCATCAATTGAACTGTATTAACGTTGGGAGAGTATTTTTTCCAAAAGCCTGAACCCCTCTCTCTCTCTCTCTCTCTGAATCGAAATAGGGAGTGGGGGTGGTTGGGTGGAACGTTCTCAGAGGCTCTTAAACTATCGAGAATCATGTAACCCGTGTGAAAAAAAAGCTATGGAATTTATCACCATAACAGTGTCTGTTTAGAACATCATAAGTGATTGTACATCCCCCTTAATGTTCAATGCAATCACCTTATTCTCTCACTGAGCTTCACTTACTGTTCATGTTGCCACCATCCCAGGGATTAGTCTGGTGAGACTTGCGAGTAATTCTATCCACAGTACCCCAAATACTGCCTCAACACACTCAGAGATGATCACAATAATCCTTTTCTCTCACTTAGGCATCGCCGTTTCCTTCCTGTGTTATGAAACGCCATTATTTCTCTATTCACTACGACTGACATGGAAATTATAAGTTCCTTATATCTGTACGTCAGCATCAATAAAGCCAGCACCAGAGTTGCCTATGAAGATGTGCATCACACTCGGGGAGAATTTCAATGAGATCGAATACACCTAAAAAATGTAATGATCACCTACCTGAATAGAAATGAGCTGTACAAATACGGGAAACAGGTAGAGGAAGGGAGCTATCTTTACTTTTGTTCTTCTCTCACAGGATGTATGCAGCCCTGGTCAGGGCAGTATGTTACGCCAATCTTAAACTGAGTGGCTGGTTAAGTTGTTCCACAGGACAGTAAAGAGTAAAACACATTGCTGGGGGTTTGTAGTGTTACAATACAGGATAAATTCTCCTGCTTAATTAAAACTAGCAACACAGAAAAGATTTATCCAATGCAGTAATGTGTGATAATTCTAGAGTCTAAGAACTATTTAAAGTAAAAATTAACAACTTTATTTCTTAAAGTATTACAGAGAATAATAATCGAACGAATATTTAAAACATCTTCCTCTAACCTATCTTTGACCTCCCACCTCCACAATACGAGTCCGATAAGACTCCTAATTAAGATTTACAAAATAAAACTTCTTATCTCAAAACCAGTAAGCTTTCGGTTCGTCTCCATAGTCCTGTCTTCTTTTCTTCTGGGGGATTCTGCTTCACTGGTTACTAATCAATGAATATACTTTTAAGGGAGCTATTTTTCAGGCAGTCTTTGCATGCTGGTAGCTTGGCAGCTCTGCTCTCAACTGTTCAATTTTCCACGGTCTTGTACCTCCAAACTATTGGATTGTGTCATTGACTTTTAAGATAATCAATATATTACATTCAAACTTGATTGGAGCTGGGTCATTTGGGGTATAATTTAAACTGTTTGGCTGAATTTGTTTTTGTCTCAAGACAATGAGTTAATCGAGTTGTTCGACCAAATGTTAAATTATATATATTTTTCAGAAGACTTGGTGCTGTCAGGTAGTTTAAAGGTGCAGTACACCCACATGTTCATCACTGAAGTCACACGGAAATCTGACTAGGGAAGGTTAACACATTGACTTACCTAAAGGACGTCAGGCAAGCAGATGGGCTTTTATAACAAATGATAATGGTTGCTTTTAAATTCCACCACTTTCCTTCATGAGATATCAACAGACTATTATTCTGTGGCTCTAGATTATGAGTCAATGACTTGACCACCATAAACTGTCTTCCTGTACGTGCAGGGAACTCGTCAAACATCCTCAAGAGCAATTATTTAGTGATGGACATGTGATTAGAAGGTACTTGAAACTGTTGCATCCAGATTGAACAAAGGCAAACATCATGATTCATTCAGAAGTTGCACTGAGACTGCAGACGAGACTGAGATATCATGATGGTGGTTTTGGATAGGATTGGTGAGTGGGGAGGACATGGAGATGTAAATCCGTGAAGGACAAAATGGATTATGGAGTATGAGAACATTCTGTGTCCTTATCACATATCAGTGAGTAATTTATAAATAGTAGTTTGATAGTTATAATTTCTAAGGAAAGGATTTTTTGTTTGCAACTGAAGACATTGACTTGCACTTTCCAAAATTTATACATCATGAGCAGAAATTGAGTTCAACCCGGTTTAGTAGACAAATATAATGACTTACCAGGAACAGCAACTATCGCAAGGATGGGATAGTAACCACCTTGAATAATCCAAAGGATATCCTGGATCCGTGATGCTAATGATATCCAAGGCCGAGAAAGCCAGTAAAGACCCGAGGATAAACTTCTGTCCATTGTTGGAACATTCCAGTCTAATGTTCTCAGATTCTGATACATTGTTATACCATTCCAGTCAAATGTTCTCAGATTCTGATCCACTGTTGGAACATTCCTGTCTAATGTTCTCAGATTCTGATCTCTCCTCCCGCTCTCTCTCTCTCTCGAGCTGCTGATCCCTGTTAGTGCTGTCAGTGATGATCCTACTTACATTATGTGATAGCACATTGAACAGAGCCCATTTATATTTCAACCATGGAAACTCTCCACTGCCATAATTAGGATCCACTGAGATTGATATTAATCACAGTCACTGAACAAATAGCTTCAGTTAACCCATTTGAATTCAATAATGATTTTATTAAAATTCAAAATAACTTTTAAAGTTTACACATTTGGCATGAGATATGTGTGTGGGGTGAACAGGAAGAAATGTTTGAGATGGTAGATTGATTGAATGTAATCATTCAATCTGCCTTAGATATGGCAGCAATGTGAAAGGATTGTCAGAACTTAAACAAGTTTCTCGGCTTATAAATCGAAACATGTAGTCTGCAACTACTGATCAGTGATTATAATGTCAGTAAAATATGTAGAGAACTTTTCTAGTCCATAATCTGACTGAAAATTGCTTATAACAAAATGAGTGATAACAGACAAATGGCATGGATATGTTAATGGAGAATATGATGTGACACACAATTCAGATGGTTATTCAAGGATCAGAGAGGGAAATTTACTTCAATACAGTTGCTGTTAACGTTATCGATGTCAATCAACTGTATTGAAGTAAATTTCACTGGATTTCAATTGCAGTGTGATTATGATATTGGGGCATGGCTGCTGAGACTGGAGAGAGGGAACATGATATTTCCCATCCATCAGTATTGGAATTTTATTCTTCATAAATCATATGAAGATCAAATTCAAGGATACATCTCCAATGAGGAATGAGGACAGCCAATATTAACCATACAACCAGAAGACATTGGAACAGAAATTTGGCTATTAGGCCCATTGAGCCTGCTCCGCCATTCCATGATGGCTGTTAAGCTTCTCAATCCCATTCTCACACTTTCTACCTGTAACCCTTGATCCTATTTTCAGTCAAGAACCTATCTGTCTCACCCCTAAATATACTCAATGACCTGGACTCGACAGCCCTCTGTAGCAGTGAATTCCATAGATTCACCGCTGTCCGGCTGAAGAGGTTTCTCCTTATCTTTGTTCGAAAAGGTCTTCTCTTTCCACTGTCCCCTCGGGTACTAGTGTCTCCTACAGTGGATACATCTTCCCCAAATCCCCTCTCTCCCAGGTCATTTAGTATTCTGTAAGTTTCAATTAGACCTCCTAACACCTTTCTGAATTCTACCAAATACAGACGCAGAGCCCTCAAATATTTTTAATATGTTAAGCTTTTATTTCCTGACACCACTCTCGTGAATCTCTTTGGAAAACGCTCCAGGACCAGTGCATCCTTCCTGAGATATGGAACCCAAGACTGCGCACAATAATCCAAATGTGGTATAACCAAAGCCTTGTAGAGCCTTAGAAGTACATTCCTGCTTTTATATTTAAGCCTTCTTGAAATAAATACCATCATTGTATTTGCCTGCCTAACTACTGACAAACTGCAAGTTTACCTTTCAAGACTCCTGGACTAAATTCCCTTGTCTTTTTGGCCTTCAGACTTCTGAATTTGCTCTCTATTTCGAAAATAGTCCATGCTTCTATTAATCCTGGCAAAATGCTTTCCCACACTTTCCCACATTGTACTCCATCTGCCACTTCTTTGCTCACTCTCCAAACCTGTGAAAGTCCTTCAGCAGGTGAAAGTGAGGACCGCAGATGCTGGAGATCAGAGTCAAAAAGTGTGGTCATAGAAAAGCACAGCCTGTCAGGCATCATCCGATAAGCAGGAGATTCGACGTTTCAGGCATAAAGCCTTCATCAGGAATGTGGGGTGGGCGAAAGGGGGCAGAGAGATAAATGGGGGGGGGGTGCTGGCGCTGGGAGGAAGGTAGCTTGGAAAGTGACAGCTAGATCAAGGTGGGTGATGATAGTGATATGTCAGAGTGGAAGGTGGATTTGATACTTGGGAAGGTAGATGGACAGGTAGGACAGTTCAAGAGGGCGGTGCTGAGTTGGAGGGTTAGATCTGGGATAAGGTGGAGGGAAGGGAGATAAGGAAACTGGTGAAATTGTCCTTGATACCGTGTGTTTGGAGGGTCCCAAGGCAGAAGATGATGCGTTCTTCCTCCAGACGTCAGGTGGCTAGAATTTGGCAGTAGAGGAGGCCAACAGGTTGCAGGGCTTTGGCGGAATGGAAGGGGGAGTTGAAGTATTCAGCCACAGGGAAGTGGGGTTGTTGGGTTCATGTGTCCAAGAATGTTCCTTGAACCGTTCTGTAAGTTGACGTCCTGTTTCGCCAATGTATAGGAGACAGGACCAATGCACTGACTAGAAGAGGTGTTTGGATGCACAGGATGTTCTCTGCCTGATGTGGTAGGATCCTTTGGGGCCTTGGGTGGAGGTGAGGAGGGAGGTGTTGGCATAGGTTTCATATCTCTTGCAGTGTCAAGGGATGGTGTTGGGAGTGGAAGATGGTTTGGTGGGGGCGTGTGGACCTAACGAGGGAGTTGGGAGCGAAGTATATCTCTGGTGTTGGTATCTGACTGTTGGTGGCAGAAATGGCGGAGGATAATGCGCCAGAGGTTGGTGGGATGGAAGGCGAGCACCAAAGAGTTTCTAACTTGTTGTCGTTGGAAGGGTGGAGTGCAAAGGCGGAGGTGTGGGAAGTTGAGGAGATGCACGAGAGCACCCTCCTGTAGCCGAACTAACTCTTCAATGATACCTGTCCCTTTATCTATCTTTGCACTGTTTGAAAGCTTAGCCAGAATGCCCTCAGTTCCTTCACATAGATAATGAATGCACAAAGTGAAAAGTTGTGGTCCCAACGCTGAGTTTTGTGGAACACCACTTGTCACTGGTTGCCATCCTGAGAAGAACACTTTTATCCCCACTCTATGCTTTCTGTCAGACAGCCAAACTTCTATCCATGCTAACACATTGCCTCTAATACCATGGGCCCATACCTTTCTCAATAACCTCATGCATGGCACTTTGTCAAAGGATTCTTGAGTGCAAATGGATAACATCTATTGGTTCTCCTTGATCTAATCTGCTCATTACCCCCTCACTGTTTTCTAGCCGGTTTGGCAGGACTGATGTTCCCTTGATGAAACCATGCTGACTCTGTCCTATTTTACCAAACACCTCCAAGTATCAGAAATGCCATCCTTCACGATGGATTCCAGGATGTTACCCACAACCAAGGTTAGGCTAATCAGTCTACAGTTTTCCATCTTCTACCTAACTCCCTTATTAGACGGGGTGTCATGTTAGCAATTATACAGCCACTTTGCCGTTTCCTGATTTTAGTCATTCCTGAAAGATTACCACTTACGGTTGCACTAATTCTTCAGCTATCTCCCTTACAAGGCTGGGGTGTAGTCCAACTGGTCCAGTTGAGCTATCCACATTCAGGCCATTCCGTTTTCTAACATGTTCTTCTTGGCTATGACCACCATATTCAGGACTGCCCTCTCACTCTCTTCAATTCTTGAGAAATTACTCGTGTCTTCCACCGTGAAGACTGATGCAAAGTTCCTCAGCCATTTCTTTGTGTCCCACTACTGTCTCTCCAGCATCATTTTCCAGTGGTCCATATTCACTTTTACCTCTCTTTTGCACTTTATATATCTAAAGAATCTCTTAAATTTCCTTTATATTAATGGTTACCTTACCCCCATATTTAATCTTCTCCCTCCTTATTTATTTTTCCTTGCCTTCTGTTGGCCCCATGCTCCAGTTTCCCTTTGCCCTTCACATTGCTTGCGCTTTTATTTATATGAAATACCTGACTTCCCTCGTCAGCCCTGGTTGCCTCATCCTCCCTGTAACATGCCTTTATTGCTCAGCATGCATCTCTGTAGTGTCTCCTGAATTAATCTTGGTATCTCCTGCCATTGCTGTTCCCCTGTCTTTCCTGCTAGACCCCTGTCCCGGTCAATTCTACCCAGCTTCTCCCTTCTGCCTCTCCAGTTGCCTTTATTCAGCTGAAATACTGTTAACTCTGATTCTATTTTCTCTGTCTCAAATTGCAGAATAAATTCAACCATGCTCTAATCACTGCTTCTGAAGTTTTCTTTCACCTTAAGCTCCCTTATCTAGCCTGCGTCATTAAATCCAGTGTCATTTGTTCCCAAGCATCATCCACCACATGATGCTCCACAAAGCCATCCCATAGACATTCCTCAAATTCCTTTTCTTGCGATCCACTCCCAACCTGGTTTCCCATTCCACTTGCATATTAAAATCCCCCTATGATCACTGCAACTTTGTCTTTCCTACAGATCTTTTCTATCTCCTGGTGTATCTTGTACCCCAGCTCCTGACTACTCTTTGGAGGCCTGTGCAAGTCTCCAACTGTGGTTGTCTTATCTTTGTGATTCCTCAATTCTACCCACGCAGATTCTACACCATCTGACTTTACTTCCTTTCTTACTATTGATTTAATTTCATTTCTTATTACTAATGTAAACCCACTCCCTCTGCTACCTATCTTTTTGATAGAATATATGTCCTTGAATATCCTGATCCCCTTGCAACCACTTCTCTGTGATGCCCATCACGTCATACCTACCAATTTCAATCTGTACCACAAGCTCATTAACTCTATTCCTTATACTGCGTGCATTCAGATATAACCCCTTCAATCTTGTATTAACGGTTCCTCTTCTCATTGTCATTTGTTTGTCCAGTGTGCTTGAAGTCTGATTGCTTACACTTTCCATACACTCTGCCTTATTTGCGTCTGCGCTGGAGATTTTAATAACCTCTCCTGAGCTCTGTACATTTACCTCCTCTTTTCTAATTAAACCCTATAACGGACCCCCCCATCCTGCCAACACACACACACTCCTAATCAGTTTAGACCTCTGTCTACAGCCTTAGTTAGGATTCAATCGGACTCTGGTCCCAACACGAAATAAAGAAACAAAAAAACAAGCTTTTCTGTACTTACCAAAACATGAAAACTACAAAGATGCAAGTTTGTTAAAATACACTTACGATGTGGCGTTATATGAATTGAAATGTGAATTTTAAAACCACGGACGAGGTTTTCAACCTTTATTAGTCATTATTTGACCCATAGCTGAGATGCTGATCTCCCCCCTGTCAGTGATCCCCCTCACAGAGAATCTCTCGCCCTGTCTCTCACACCGTGTCTAGAGGTTCCTGTTGGCCCAGAATATTTAAATTAATTCACCTTCTCCCTGGAACTAATCTATTGTTCTTTTGGATCCTGTTCAGCGTCAGCAACCCGGTTCTGTGATATTCTTGGCGATAAATGATCTGGGATGATAGCATTGCGCTCACAGGGTACGGCACCAGACAAAGGGCTTGCAGTCTGTGGGAGTTTCTAAATGAAATTTCTGTGTATTTCTCATCATGCTGTCTTCTGATCTAACTTCAGACTCGTCTGACACCCCGTGCTCTCACTCACTCTGTGGCTCCGTTTTCTCTCCATTCCTTTTATCTCTCTTCACTTCCTTGTTTTTCTGTTAATTTTTCTCTCTCTCACGCACACACGCACACACACACACATTTGGTTCTATCTGTTGACAAACTGTGCTGTTGGAGAGCTCGTCTGTGTACAATGGGCTAAATGGCCTCCTTCATTCTATCAATTCTGAAGTTCTCTGACCCACAATAAAGACTTCAGGTGCCTGGAGAGACAAGCTGATCCTGCGAAGGACACAGTGCAGAATCATCCTTTATCTCTTCCTGTTGTCTGATATGTAGCGGCCTTGAAATATCAGTTAAAAAAAATAGAAATTCGAGCAGTTGCGAGAACGTTCACGAGATAATTTTGCTGTCAGGATTTAACAAGCAGTTCGCACATACAAAATTGGATTTGCCTGTTGGCAGCTCCTCCCAATTGACACGTCCTAGCTCTGTCTGATGCTGACGTAATTTGCCTTCTGCCAATTCAGTAGATTCCCACAAGGTCCTGACATATCCGTGTTGATAGCTATCTTAAATCTGAAGGAACTGTGACCACTGTTTCTAAACTTATGTCCCAATGAAAGTTCTGTCACCTGGCCAAGCTCATTAGCCAATACGAGGTCCAGTATGGTTCTTCCTCTCGTTGGACTATCCACATACTGCTGCAGTTAACAAATTCTGCCCCGTCTAAGCCCCTTGCTCTAATGGACTTCCAGTCATTATTGGGGATATTAAAGTCACTCACTATGACTACTCTGTTTTTAATACACCTTTCCTTAATCGACATACATATCTGTTCCTCAATCCCGCCGTGGCTGTTGGAGAGATTATAGTAACGCGGTGCTTGCATCCATCTTAGTTTTGAGCTTTACCCATATTGCTGCAGTGGATGGTCCCTCCTGTATGTCCTATTCACGTGGAGATGTAGCATTCTCCCTGATCAGTAAAACAACTCGTCCACCTCTTTTAGCTTCTTCTCTATCTCGCCTAAACCAATGAAACCCTGGATTCTTTGAACGGCCAGTCCTTTCCCTCTCTCAACCAAGTCTCTGTAAAGCCACAACATCATAATCCTATGTATGGATTCAGGCTGTCAGTTCATCGTCCTTACCCATAACAATTCTTGCATTGAAATAAATACACTTCAGCCAAACTCCATCAGATCTTGACCTGATATTTGGTTTGAGTTTCTCTGATGTAAATTCTCCTTGTCTATTCTCTGACAACAGGAGATTACAAAGGACTGTCAGTAAAGCAGAAAGTATTGTAAACAGACAATTTCAGTTTCCTCCCTTGTCCCTTCAATCTGTACATTGCATCCCACACTGTCCAATTCCAATAAACTAATGGGTAATTACTTTGCTTCAAACAACCGTTTCCAGCCTCTCACTGCACATTCTTCAACTCGCTCTGGACTCATTGGATTGATAGTTTTCTGATCCCTCTCTCAACCAAATCTCTGTAATATTTGTATCATAGTTATATATACTCATCTGTCTTGCCTGTCACACTGCTCACATTAAAATCAGCATACTTCAGACTTCCAGTCCCATTGTGTTCACTCTCCTCTGCCAGTTTGTTGCTGGTCTTAGATGTACTGGGATTAGTCTCCAACTGCTCTTCTGTCACTGTGCTTGTGGACGTACTGCTCTGGCTCCACCCTCCCTCCCCACCGCCACACCAGTTTAAACCCTCCTGAGTGACAACAGCAAACCTGCCTGCCAGGAGATTGCTGCCAGTTCAGCTGCATCCCGTCCTTCTTGTGTCTATCCTACCGACCCAGGAGTCCCAATGATCCACATATTGTAAGTGCTGCTTACCCTACCAACTCTTTGGCCATGTTTTTATCTTTACTACCTTCCTATTCCTAACCTCACTGGCACGTTGCATAATCTAGTCTCCCCAACATTCAAATATGCTTTCAGCACAACTCCAGCAAGACCTTTACTTTAAAATGGATAGACTTGACAATAAAAACTTAAGTGTGATCTCATTAACCAGGAAAGTGGAGACCAACGAATCAGTCGTACTGACCATAGGATCTGATATCTGTCAATTCCACCAAACCTGTGTGACAAGATATACTTATGGAACATTTATTTGTACATGGACGAGGATAAACACAAATTAGTCCAAAAGTGCCGTGGGTGGCACGGTGGCACAGTGGCACAGTGGTTAGCACTGCTGCTTCCCAGCGCTAGAGACCCGGGTTTAGTTCCCGACTCAGGTGACTGACTGTATGGAGTTTGCACATTCTCCCCGTGTCTGCGTGGGTTTCCTCCGGGTGCTCCGGTTTCCTCCCACAGTCCAAAGATGTGCAGGTTAGGTGAATTGGCCATGCTAAATTGCCCGTAGTGTTAGGTAAAGGGGTAAATGTAGGGGTATGGGTGTGTTGCGCTTCGGCGGGTCGGTGTGGACTTGTTGGGCCGAAGGGCCTGTTTCCATACTGTAAGTAATCTAAAAAAAAACCTGAAAATGTCATAACAGATGGGTGCCAGTCAGCCTGTTTACTCAGATTTGCTGTTCAATTGGATTTTAGCTATTCTGTTCCTTTTAATGGCTGGGTCTTTTCCCCGGATCCCTTGCGCGTCAGAAAGTGCACAGTGTCTTTGTGCGCTCCCTGCGTAGGGAGCATCCAGTGCCAGGCGATGGGGTGTGGGGAATCCCGGGTGTGGCTCGATGAAAGGCTGCATGCAGTGACGGATGGACTCAGGGGTTGAGAGAGACAGAGTAGGTAATCAGGGACATGCACTCACATAAGTAGCTGGGCAAGATTCCCAAGCATGCGTGGAGCCCGAGCACCAGAGCCACGTTTACAATAAACCCGTCATATTTGCAGCAATTCTCCAGCAAACACAAGCAAATATACTGCAGATGGCAGAAACCTGAAACAAACACAGAAACATACTGTGGAGAGAGAAAAGAGGTAATTCTCCCAATGCAGAGATTGCAAAATCTCCAGAAAGACAGGGTCCAGAGATTGGAATTAAACCCGAGTCCCTGGCACTGCGAGGCAGCAGTGTTGTGTCACTGCGCTATCCAATGATGGACAATAGGATTAGGACAGTTACATTAGTATATTTTCGACAGTCAGTTAACAGGAATGCTCTCAGGCAGCCTGTCTAAGATTGGGAAGCCTTTATACAGCAGCAGAGGACAATTCAAGAAGCAATAAAGTGATGAACACGAAACATGTAAGCTAGCTTGCTTTAGAAAAGGAGATTGCAGGAGTTTTGTTAAGATATATAAATGGGGAGAGTGAACATTGGACAACCAGAAATTGAGACTGGCTGCAGAGAAATGGAAAACAAAGAATTGGAGAATGACCTGAATAGGTACTTTCCATCAATCCTCACAATGGTAGACAGTAGGAACATTCCAGAACTTCAAGCGAGTCAAGGGTGAGGAATGGATGTAGTGATCAACGCTGAGGAGAAGGTACTGGGGAAGCTGCAATGTTTGAAAATGGATAAATCACACAGACAGGAAGGATAAAAACCAATGTTCTGAAGGAATTAGCGGAGGAGATTGTGAAACCATTGGTCGTGACTGTTCAGGAATAACTATCATCAGACAGAGTCCCAGAGAACTGGAAAATGGATAATGTAAAATCTCTGTGTAAAAAGGAAGAAAGGCAAAATACAGGAAATCATAGGGCAGTATAGTCTGGCATCGCCGTTATTACGGATTTAGAGTGCATTGCTAGCAGAGACATTGCAGAGTACTTGGAGGTGCATGGTAAAAAAGAGCTGAGTCAGCATGGCTTCATCAAGGAATGGTCCCGCTGACAAGTCTGTCAGAATTCTATCAGAAGATAATGAGCAGGTTTGACAAAGGGAGGATGTAATCTCATTTGCTAATAGGCAGTGTGTTAACTTTGAATTTCTGTTCAATTGAATCATGTTAATTTATTGGTTATAACTTGCATAAGCAGATGTACATAAACAAATAAAATTGCAGAAGAACAATTCAATAGTAGATAAATAATATAAGGATGGATGGTCGGGTGACGTGTTGTTTCTACATGATGTGGGAGTGTTGGACGCCACTGTGGATCCCAGTGACCATGCCTGGAGTAAATGTCGCATGCAAGAACAACTCTAATTCTGAGTCGATGAGCTGGAGTTTGAGCTTCAAACATTGCGGGGGGGGGGGGGGAGGGGGAGAGTTCCCTGGTTGCTGTGATTCAAGAGACAGTTACACTCCTTAGATCAACTGACTCAAATTCAGCCAGTGGTTAGAAAGCAGAGAGATTATCTATGAGTGAGGCAGATAAAGGGATCCAGGAGGTAGAGTTGCTGGAGCCTCAGCCCCTGTCCGTGTCTAACAGGTTCAAGAGTTTTGTTCCCTGTGTTGATGGGATGGGGACTGCAGGGAGGATGAGCTGATTGGGCACAGCACCGAGTTGAGGAAAGCTTTCAAGTGGGGCCAGAGAAGAGAAATGTTAATGTAATTGGGAATAGTATAGTTAGCGGAATAGACACTGTTCTCTGTGACCCGGATTGAGAGTCCTGAAAGCGGCGTTACCTACTGGTGTTTGGGTAAGGGATATCTCATCTGGGCTGCAGGGGAACTTGGTGTGGGAGGGTTAAGATCCATTGGTCATGGCCTGTGTCGGTACCAATGACAGAGATAACACTAGGACAGAGGTTCTGCTAAGGGATACGAAGAGCTCGGAGCTAAATTAGAAAACAGAATCAGAAAGGAAATAATCTCTGGATAACGGCCTGAGCCATGAGCTAATTAGCACAGGGTCAGCAGGAAAATGTGTGGTTCAAAGTTTGGTGTGGGAGAAATGGGGTTGTATTATGGGACATTGACACCAGTACTGGGGAAGGAGGGCACTGTTCCGATCGGACGGTTTTCATCTGAACCGTGTTGGAACCAGAGTCCAAGCAAATCGCATACCTATGGGCTGCAGACTGGACATTAAGCTAAATGGGGGTGGGGTGGTGTCTGGTAAAGGGCAAATTAGAAAACCCGAATTAAAGGAGCGGGTAAGACTGCAGAACTCAAGAAGAAGGTGTTTGGTATGCTTTCCTTTGTTGGTCAGAGTATTGAGTACAGGAGTTGGGAGGTCATGTTGCGGGTGAATAGGACATTGGTTCGGCCACTGTTGGAATATTGCATGCAATTCTGATTTCCTTCGTATCAGAAAGATGTTGTGAAACTTGAAAGAGTTCAGAAAAAAATTATAAGGATGTGGCCATGTTTGGAGGATTTGTGCTATAGGGAGAGGCTGAGCAGGCTGAGGCTGCTTTCCCTGGAGCGTCGGAGGCTGAGGAGTGACCTTTTAGAGATTTACAAAATTATGAGGGGCATGGATACGATAGATAGACAATGTCTTTTCCCTGGGGTCAGGGAGTCCAGAACTAGAGGGCATAAGTTTAGGGTGAGAGGGGAAAGATATAAAAGAGACCTAAGGGTCAACGTTTTCACACAGAGGGTGGTACGTGTATGGCATGAGCTGTCAGAGGATGTGGTGGAGGCTGGTACAATTGCAACATTTAAGAGGCATTTAGATGGGTATATGAAGAGGAAGGGTTCGGAGGGATATGGACCGGGTACTGGCAGGTGGGACTGGATTGGCGATATCTGATCGGCATAGACAGGGTGGACCGAACGGTCTGTTTCCATGCTGTACACCTCGATGACTCTAAAACTCTAAGTTATTCAAATCTTCAGCGCAGATGCAGAGTATGGAAAGTGTCAAACTTCAAACACTCAGGACAAACAAATGGCGATGAGAAGAGGGATGGACACTACAGGGCTGAACTGTTATATCGGATTGCATGCAGTATAAGGAATAAGGTAAATAAGCTTGTGGCTCATACACAAATTGGCAGATCGCCATCACAGAGACGTTGCTGCAAGAGGATCAGGATTGGGAGCTGAATATTCAAGGATATGCATCCTATCAAAAAGATTGGCAGTTGGGCAGAGGGGATGGGGTTGTCTTGTTAGTAAGAAATGCAATTAAATCAATAATAAAAAATGAAGTAAGGTAAAATGGTGTAGAATCTGTGTCGGTAGAATTGAGGACTCAAAAACGGTTAAAAACAAGTAGTTGGAGTTCTGTTCAGGCCTCCAAACAGTAGTCAGGGGCTGGGGTGAAAGATACACCAGGAGCTAGAAAGATGTGTAGGAAAGACAAAGTTACAATGATCATGTGGGATTTCATTACGGAGGTGGGCTGGGAATTCAGCTTGATGATGGTTTTCAAGAAAAGGAATTTGTGGAATGTCTATGAGAAGGCTTTTTGGAGCAGCTTGTGCAGGCAAATTAGATGAGGGAGATGAATGTGAAGAACATCATAGGAGGCAGTATCGTAATATGATTGAATTTACCCTGCAATTTCAGATGGAGAAGTTATATTCAGAAGTAACGGTATTAAAGCTGAAAACGGCAACTACAGAGACCTGAGAGGGGAGCTTGGTAGAATTGACTGGTAGAAGGGCCCAGCAGGAGAGACAGTGGAGTAGCAATGGCAGGAGACTTTTTGAATAATTCGAGATGCAGCAGAGATGTACCCCGAGTAAAATGAGGCAGAGTACATGGAGAATGAGGTAACCATGACTGATGAGGGAAGTCAGGTATAGCAGAAAAACAAAAGAGAAAGGATATAATGTAGCAAAGTGCAGTGGGAAACCAGAGGGTTGGGAAACTTACACAGACAAAAGAGAGAGCAAACAAAATAAAATATGGAGGGAGATTATTGAATCTGGAAGTAAGCTAGCCAGTAATATAAAGGAAGCCAGGAACAGTTTCTTTCGATAAATAAAGTACAAAAGAGAGGCAAAAGTGGGCATTGGTTTGCTGCAAAATGACACTGGAGTGATAGTAGCGGGGGTGCAGTGATTTCGATGACTGTATCGGCGCTGCCTCGTGCTCCCACGAGGAGGTTGAACAGTTCATCAACTTTACTAACACCTCCATCCCGACCTCAAATTCACCTGGACTGTCTCAGACTCCTCCCTCCACTTCCTAGACCTTTCCATTTCTATCTCAGGCGACCGACTCAACACAGACATCTACTATAAACTGACTGACTCCCACAGCTATCTGGACTACACCTCCTCCCACCCTGCCCCCTGTAAAAACTCCATCCCATATTCCCAATTCCTTCGTCTCCGCCGCATCTGCTCCCAGGAGGACCAGTTCCAACACCGCACAGCCCAGATGGCCTCCTTCTTCAAGGACCGCAGATTCCCCCCAAACGTGGCCGACGATGCCCTCCACCGCATCTCCTCAACTTCCCGCTCCTCCGCCCTTGAGCCCCGCCCCTCCAACCGCCACCAAGACAGAACCCCACTGGTTCTCACCTACCACCCCACCAACCTACGTATACAGCGTATCATCCGCCGTCATTTCCGCCACCTCCAAACGGACCCCACCACAAGGGATATATTTCCCTCCCCTCCCCTATCAGCGTTCCGCAAAGACCACTCCCTTCGTGACTCCCTCGTCAGGTCCACACCCCCCACCAACCCAACCTCCACTCCCGGCACCTTCCCCTACAACCACAGGAAATGTAAAACTTGCGCCCACACCTCCTCCCTCACATCCCTCCAAGTCCCCAAGGGATCCTTCCATATCCGCCACAAGTTCACCTGTACTTCCACACACATCATCTATTGCATCCGCTGCACCTGATGTGGCCTCCTCTACATTGGGGAGACGGGCCGCTTACTTGCGGAACGCTTCAGAGAACACCTCTGCGACGCCCGGACCAACCAACCCAACTACCCCGTGGCTCAACACTTTAACTCTCCCTCCCACTCCACCGAGGACATGCAGGTCCTTGGACTCCTCCACCGGCAAAACATAGCAACACGACGGTTGGAGGAAGAACGCCTCATCTTCCGCCTGGGAACCCTCCAACCACAAGGGATGAACTCGGATTTCTCCAGTTTCCTCATTTCCCCTCCCCCCACCTTCTCTCAGTCGGTTCCCTCAACTCAGCACCGCCCTCCTAACCTGCAATCTTCTTCCTAACCTCTCCGCCCCCACCCCACACCGGCCTATCACCCTCACCTTGACCTCCTTCCACCTATCACATCTCCATCGCCCCTCCCCCAAGTCCCTCCTCCCTACCTTTTATCTTAACCTGCCTGCCACCCCCCTCTCCTCATTCCTGATGAAGGGCTTATGCCCGGAACGTCGAATTTCCTATTCCTTGGATGCTGCCTGACATGCTGTGCTTTAACCAGCAACGCATTTTCAACTGATAGTAGCGGGGAACAAGAACATTGCTGAGGAACTGAATAATTACTTTGGATCAGTTTCATGGTGGAAGACACGAATAATATCTCAAACATTCAGGAGAGTGAGGGGCTAGAGCTGAGTCTGTTGGCCACCTCCATGGAGAACATGGTAGGAAAAAGCTGAATGGCCTAAAGTTGTTCAAATTACCTTCACCAGAGGGACTAAACCCTTGTGTTATAAGGGAGATAGCTGAAGAGTTAGAGGAGGCGATGGTGGTGACTTTTCAGGAATCGCTCGAGAAAGGAACGATCCCAGAACATTGGAAACCCACTAATGTGACATCCATTTTTAGCCAGGGAGTAAGGAAAAATTACTTTCAAACACGCAATGAATAGCTTAACCTCTGTCGTGGGTAAGATCCTGGAATCCATTGTGAAGGATGAGATTTCTGAATACTTGGAAGTTTTTGCCAAAATAGGGCAAAGTCAGCATGGTTCCATCAAGGGAAGGTCATGCCTGACAAATTTGTTGGAAATCTTTGAAGAAGAAATGAACAGGCTCAATCAAGTGCAACCAATGGATGATATCCACCTGGACGCCAAGAAGGCCTTTGACAAGGTGTCACGCAAGAGATGACTGAGTATGATAAGGGTCCGTGGTGTTAGAAGCAAGGTAGAGGCATGAATAGGAACTTGCCCGTCTGACAGAAAGCAGCGAGTGGGGATAAAATGGTCCAACCCAGAATGGCAGTCGGTAACAAGAGATGTTCCACAAGGCTCAGTGTTGGAATCATAACTTTTTACTTGTTACGTTAACAACATAGATGATTGAACTGAGGGCACTCTGGCTAAGTTTGCAGACGATACAAAGATAGGCAGATGGACTTGTCGTATAGAGAGGGTGAAGAAGGAATTGGCCGGGTAAAAGTGTTGGCAGATGGATTTCAACGTCACATAGTGTGTGGTCATGCACTTTGTCACGAAGAATCGAGGCATGGTCTATTTTCTAAATGGGGAGAATATGCAGAAATCTGAAGTGCAAAGGGACTTGGGAGTTCTAGTGCAGGGTTCTCTTAAGGTAAGCTTGTAGTTTGAGGCAGTAGTTAAGAGGGAAATTGCATTTATTATTGATGGCATTTATTATGGGAGGAAATGAATATAAGGACAGGCTGTGTACAGTTTTGGTCAGACTACATTTGGAGTGTTGAGCGCACTGTGGAGCCCCATACCTCAGGAAAGGTATACTGCCCCTGGAGCGTGTTCAGAAGATTTTCACGGGAATAGTCATAGGAGTGAAAAGTTTCTTGTATGGCGAATGTTTGAATCTTTGGGTCTATACTTGATAAAGTTTAAAAAGAAGAGAGGACATGTAATCGAAACATACAAAATACTGAATGACCTGAACAGAGTGGATGTGCATAAGATGTTTCCATTGGTAGGAGAGACGAGGACCCAAGGACACAGCCTAAACTTAAAGGGAACATATTTTAGAACGTTGCTAAGGAGAAACCTCTTTAACCAGGGAATGGTGAATCTTCGAAATTTATTTGCAGAGAAGACTATGCGGCCAGGTTATTGAGTATATTTGAGACGGGGATAGCTTTCAGATTATCCAGGGGATCAAGGGTTACGGGGAGAAGGTCGGAGAATGGGTTTGAGAAACTTATCAGCGATGGCCAAATGGCAGAGCAGACTCGATGGACCAACTGGCCTAGTTTCGGAACCTATGTCTTATAGTATAATGGTTTAAACTTGAAGGAGTCTTTTTGCATCTCTGAGAATATGGATTCGTGTTCTTCCTGAAGGTCAGAAGCTGGTGGAAATAGACAATAGGCAATAGACAATAGACAATAGGTGCAGGAGTAGGCCATTCTGCACTTCGACCCTGCACCACCATTCAATATGATCATGGCTGATCATCCTTAATCAGTACTGAAAATGTGTTGCTGGTCAAAGCACAGCAGACCAGGCAGCATCTCAGGAATAGGGAATTCGACGTTTCGAGCATAAGCCACCATTCCTGATGAAGGGCTTATGCTCGAAACGTCGAATTCCCTATTCCTGAGAAGCTGCCTGGCCTGCTGTGCTTGACCAGCAACAAATTTTCTGCTGTGATCTCCAGCATCTGCAGACATCATTTTTTACATCCTTGATCAGTATCCTGTTCCTGCCTTATCTCCATAACCCTTGATTCCGCAATCTTTGAGAACTCTATCCAACTCTTTCTAAAATTAATCCAGAGACTGGGCCTCCACTGCCCTCTGGGGCAGAGCATTCCACACAGCCACTCCTCTCTGGGTGAAGAAGTTTCTCCTCATCTCTGTCCTAAATGGCCTACCCCGTATTTTTAAGCTGTGTTCTCTGATTTGGCACTCACCCATCAGTGGAAATATGTTTCCTGCCGCCAGAGTATCCAATCCTTTAATGATCTTATATGTCTCAATCAGATCCCTCTCAGTCTTCTAAACTCAAGGGTATACAAGCCCAGTCGCTCCAGTCTTTCAGTGTAAAGTAATCCCGCCATTCCAGAATTGACCTCGTGAACCTACGCTGCATTCCTTCAATATCGAGAATGTCTTTCCTCAAATTTGGATACCAGAACTGCACACAGTACTCCAAGTGTTTTCTCACCAGGGACAAAAATAGTTGACTGTTTTTGAATGAAGGTAGTTTGGTTGCTGTCAGGATGGTAGATAATATGACATTCAGAGCAGGATCAAACACTAACTGCACTGTATTAATGTGGGAGAGTTTATTCAAAACCTGGACCTCTCTGTCTCTGTCAATCGCCGAGGGGAGTGGGGATTGGGGTGGCTAGGCGTAACGTCCTCAGAGGCACTTAAACTATCCAGAACCATGCAACCTGAATGAATCAACAGTCACGGAATTTATCACCTTCTCATTGTCTGTTTAGAATATAAGGAGTGATTGTCCATCCCCCTCAAGGTTCAATGCAATCACCTCTTATTATCTCACAACGCTACAGATCAACATTTACTCACTCCTCATGGTGCCATCATCCCAGGGATTAATCCGTTGGGACTCTTGTTCATTCTCTCCGTGGTAAGGAGATCACTCCATGTAAAGGAGATAAAATCTGTCCACAATACCCAAACACTGCCTCAACAACGCTCTCACAGTTAATCACAATAACTCCTTTCCCTTACTTAGCTGGCTCCATTTCCTTCATGTGACACAGAATACCATTCATTTACAATGCACAGCCACTGACGTGGAATTTAAAACATCCTTACATCTGTAGGTCAGCATCAATAAAGCTAGCACCAGAGGTGCCTATCGAGATGGAAAACACTCTCGGAGACAGACTCAATCACAAAGAATACGTTTAAAAAAGTGAGTGGCCACCTACCTGACTGTAATTCAGCTGCAGGAATATGGGATACAGGCAGAGAAAGGGGGTTATCTTTCCTTTTCATCTGCCCTCATGGAATGTATGCAGCCCTGGTCAGGCCAGAATGTTATGCTGACCTTGATCTGAGTGGCTGGTTAGCTGTTCCACAGGACAGTAAAGATTAAAACGCAGTGTTGTAGGTTTGCAGTCACACAGAGACCTGACCAGAGAAGAATGACCTATTATTTTGTGGCTGTAGATTATGAGCCAGTGACGTAACCACCATACACTGTCTTCCCATCTTTCTAATTCTGTGTAGAGAACAATGTAAACAGCTCAAGTGCAATTATTTTGCAAAGGACACGTGGTAAGAATGGGCTTGAAACAGCTGTATGCGGAGATTAACAAAGGCACAAGCGATAGTTTATTCACGAATTGTACTGAGGCTGAGGAGGAGACTGGGATGTCATGTAGGTGGTACTGGACAGAAATGGTGAGTGGGGAGGATATGGAAATGTACACTTGTGCAGGAGAAAAATGAATCAAGAACAGTTTGTTTCATCCTCACATATTTGTGCGTAATTTTTAAATAATCATTTGCTAGTTATAATATGTAAGCAATGGAATCTTTGATTGGAACTGAAAACATTGACTAGCACCTTTCCAAAATTTACATATCATGACCATCAATTCAGTTCATACCGTTTCACTAGACTTACCAGGAACACCAACTATAGCAAGGATAGGATAGTAACCAGCTTGAATAACCATGAGGACATCTTCAATCCGCGATGCTAATGATATCCAAGGCTGGGAAAGCCAGAAAAGACCCGAGGATAAACTCCTGTCCATTGTTGGAAATTTCCATTTGAATGTTCTCAGATCTTGATCCATTGTTGAAACACTCAAGTGTACTCTTCTCAGATTCTGATCTCTCCTCCCTCTCTCTCCTTGAAGCTGCTGATCCCTGTTACTGGTGTGGATGATGCTCCCGCTCATACTATGGGATTATACATTGAACACATTCCTTTATTGATAAAAGACTGAAACTCTCTGGGGACCCATAAGATCCATGGAGACTCGCATAATCACAATCGCTGAACAAACAGCTCCAGTTTACCCCTCTCAATGTGATACTCTTTTAGTAAAATTCAAAATAACTTTGAACACATGCATTCTGGATGTGAGATGTGAGTGTGACTGAAGGAAGGAATGTTGGAGATGACATATTATTTGTGTGTAATCATTCAGTTTGCCTTGGATACAGAGGTAATTCCAGAGATTTAACTGAACATAAACATACTTCTCTGCTCATAAATGGAGAAATAAATCCGATAATTACTGATCAGTCATTGCAAAATCAGTAAAACATTGAGGGAACATCTTCCGTCCTTGATCTAATGGCAACATGTGCCTAAGACAACGTGGGTTTGTAACAATCAAACAGAGTGCATATGTTAGCAGAGAATTGCACATGGCAAGTACAATTCAGATTGTTATTCCAGTATCAGAGAGGGCAAGCGTGAGTTGTTGATGTTATCCATGTTAAGGAACTGTGATGAAGTTTCATTTACTGACTTCAATTACATTGTGATTATGACATTGGGGAAAAGACAGAAGATGGAGAGGACTGGGGGACATGGCTGTTCAAACTGGGAAGAGGTATATTGCTGTTCCCTAGTTATCAGTATAGGAACGTTACACTTTATAACTCATATTAAGACAGATTCAAGGATAAATCAATAATGAGAAATGAGCAGAGACAATATTAATAAAATGTATTTATGCAATGCAAAATACAGGGACAAAATGATTTTCTATACAGACCAAAATATGCAAAGTATAAAGAGATAAGATTGTTACAATATGCTCCTGATATTGAGTTATATAAATAAAATGTGGATGTGAAAACTGTGACAGTGATGTGCAAACTTTATCAATCATTATTTGATCCACAGCGGAGATGCTGATTTCCTTTCTGTCAGTGATCCCCCACTATGAGATTCTCTGGCCCAGTCTCTCACACAGTATCTGGAGGTGGGGTGGGAGTTTTGGGTGGGGTTATCATTTCCTGCTGCTCGTGGCACAGTTTATTTTAAAAATCCACCCCCGCCATATAACTTATCTACGGTCTTTTGGGTTCTGTTTAGCTGTCAGTAACATAGCTCTGTGATATTATTGGAAAAAAATAATCTGGGATGACAGCCAGTATCGACAGAGTGGTCACCGGTATGGGCCCAGACAAGTGGATTGCAGTTCAGAGGAATTTCTAAATAAAACTTCCAACTTCTGTCTGTCCGTATTTATCTACCCTCATGCTGCCTTCTGATCTATCTGACTTCACTCTCATCTAAAACCTCTTCCTCTCCCTCTCAGTCAGTCCCTCCCCTTTCTATCCTCTCTCAGTGTATCTCCATTCATTTTCTGTTCCTCTGTTTATTTCTCTCTCACGCCATCTACCTCCACACGTTCTCTCTATCTCCAGTTGTGCTGTTGAAGATCTTGTGACCCCACAATGCGTTGACTGACCTCCATCGGTTCTCTGATCCACAATAAATACTTTAGATGCCTGGTCAGATAAGCTTGTGCGTTGACAGGTACAGTGCACAATCACCCATTATCTCTTCCTGTTCTTCTCTGATGTACAGCTGCCTTGAAATGTCTGTACAAACAAAATAGACTGAATGAAATTCGAACTGTCCAGAAGACGTTCATGACGGTGTATTTCAATTAGGATTTAATGAAGGATGAGATTCTAGAAAAAAAACCTAAGCAATGAAAGAAAAACAGGGCAACTCAAGAAATAGCACATGAGTACAACATGTGGCACCAAGTAGGCGTTATGGTATTACCGCTAGATTATCAATCCAGAAAGTCAGCTCTTGTTCTGTGGACGCAGGTTTGAGTCCCGCCACTGCAGGTGGTGGAAATTCAACTCAATGATTTTTTTTTAAAGCTGGAATTAAGAATCTACTGATGAGAATGAAATCTTTGCGGATTGTCAGAAAAGAAAAAAAAAACATTTGGCTCACCAATATCCTCCAATGAAGTAATCTTGCATCCTCACTCCAGACACAAAGCAATGTGATGACTCTCAGTCGCCCTCTGAAACGGACTAGTGTGTCATTCACCCCAACACACACAAACGAAGTTGCATCAGGACATGATTCAAAAAGGTCACAACACACTGCAGCACACCAGAACTGCAAAAAGAGGAAGAAGAACACCTATACAAGGTATTCACCAAAAACGGATACCCACGCAATTTCATCAACAGATGCCTAAGGGAAAGACAACGGAACGAGGACATGCTGCAACTTAAAGGACTAGCCACACTCCCATACATCAGGAGCATTTCCGAACTGACAGCCAGACTGCTGCGACCACTAGGACTCATAACAGCACACAAGCCAACAGCCACTCTCAGACAACAACGCACAAGGACAAAGGACCCGATAACCAGCATGAGCAAAACCAATGTAGTGTACAAAATCCCATGCAAGGACTGCACAAAACACTACATAGGACAAATAGGAAGACAGCTAACAAATCCGCATCCATGAACACCAACTAGCCACGAAACGACACGACCGGCTATCCTTAGTAGCCACACGCACAGATGACAAACAATATGAATTCGACTGGGACAACATGACTATTATAGCGCAAGCCAAACAGAGAACAGCCAGGGAATTCCTAGAGGCATGGCACTCATCCACTGATTCTGTCAACAAATACATCGACCTGGACCCAATATACCGGCCACTGCAGCGGACAGCAACTGACAACCGGAAGCAGCAGATACAAGCCACTATAAATGCCGGAGGAAACAGCACAGAAGCGCTTCACAGGAGGCTCCCAAGCACTGAGGATGTCACCTAGAAAGGGGACGAAACGTTTGCAATAAAAACTCCCAGCTCGGCGAACAGAACCACAACAGAGAGTGAAACAATGAGACAGAACTGCTCAAGTATGTTCTGTACATAAAACTCAAACCAAATTCAAACCAGCCAAAAACCGCCTCATCAGTCTACTCTCCATCATCAATAAAGTGATGGAAGGACTCATCAACAGTGCTATCAACCAGCACCTGCTCAGCAAGAACCTGCTCAGTGACGCCCAGTTTAGGTTCCACCAGGGCCACTCAGGTCCTGACCTCATCACAGTCTTTGTTCAAACATCAAAAAAGGAACTGAATTCCAGCACTTGAAAATCAAGGCTGTTTTCTTTCAAATGTGGCATCAAGGAACCCAAGCAAAAAGGATATATCGAGCAAGTACTTCATTCTTGCAGTTATACCTGACAGATACAAACGGTAATTGTTGTTGGAGGTCAGTCATCACACTTCCAGAATATCTCTGCAGTGGTCCTCAGGATAATGTGGACCTAGGTTTGCTCCATGAGCTGGAATGGTCATTTTCAGCTGTTTCGTCACCATACTAGGTAATATCTTCAGTTGCCCTCCGGATGAAATCGAGGTCTAAACATCTTCTGTTGCTTCATCAATGGCCTTCTCTCCATCATAATGTCAGAAGTGGGGATATTCGACGATGACTGCTCAATATTCAGCACCATTCGCAAATGCTCAGTTATGGAAGCAGTCCATGCCTAAAGGCAACAGGATCTGGACAATATCCACGCTTGGGCTAATAAGTGACAAGTAACACTCGCACCACACAACTGCCAGACAATGACTATCACCAATAAGAAACAATATAACCACGTGGCATTCAGCAGCGTGTTTTTCACGAAAATCCTCTCCCCACCACCCTATCAATACACTTCGGGTTACCATTGACCAGAAACTCAACTAGACTCGCCACATAAATATAAGAGAAGATCAAAGGCTAGGAATACTGCGCGTTTAACTCACCTCTTGTCTTCCCAAAGCATGCTCACCATCTACAAGACGCAAGTCTGGAGTGAGATGAAATACTCCCCTATTGTCTGAATGAGTGCAACCACAACGACACTGAAAAAGCTTGACCATCCAGGACAAAACAGCCTAATTGATTGGCACCACATCCACAAGCATTCACTCCATTCAGCACCAACGCTCAGTAGCAGCAGTATGTACTATCTACCAGACAGCACCTTCCAATCCTACGATCACTTCCTTCTTGAGTGACAATGGCAGCAGGCTTTGGCGAACACCACCACCTTCAAACTCCCCTCCAAACCAGTCAACATCCTGTGTTGGAAATACATCACCATTCTTTCACTGTTTCTGGGTCAAAACCTTAGAATTCCCTCCCTCGTAGGATTGTAGATCAACGCACAGCAGGTGGACTGCAGCGGTACAAGAAGGCAACTCAGCATCACCTTCTCAAGAGGGCAACTAGGGATGGAAAAGAAATGGTGGGCCCATCCAGCGATTCCCATAACCAAAAAATAAGTTTAAGAAGTTCCAAGTTGAACACCTCGATGTGACAGGTTATCTGATTTGAACATGAACAGGAAAGCAGTGTTTCTGATACTGAACATTTTCGACCTTTCTGTTATTAAAAGGTGTTCAGTGTTCCATTGCATATTGTTGCTGAGTGCTGTGATAAATTGCATCTGTTTTATTAAATGCAATATTAGTATAACTGGATCGATCCTTCAAAAATACCAGACTGAAAATGACAATCATCGTCGAGACAATGTACTCCCGCCAGATGAGACTCACAGATAGCAGCTTATATTCAACATATTACTGCGCTACTGCTTAACACTGAATACTCTCACCGTCATATTACAGGGGTTACCATTGACCAGAAGGTGAAGTCAAATCAAAATACAGATACAACCGTTACAAGAGCAGGTCTGAGATTTACAATTCTGCACTGAATAATAGACTGCATGACAATACAGGCATGCTATATAGCAATAGATTTAGGCCATTCAGCAGCCTATCTCTCACTCTGAAACTATCTCATTTTCGCATAGTCTCTAAGACTTGTGAAAATATCTTCTATATGCTAACTGTATCAATCTTTGCAGTAATCGCTCAGTTTCAATCAGTTGCGCACCCATTCTTCTAAATTCCATTGAGTGCAGACATAGAGCCCTCAACTGCCGCTCATATGACAAGCCATCATTCCCAGGATAGATCATGTCCAACAGCTTCCAGAACAGCTCACAATAATCCAAATATTTTCTGACCATAGCCCATTATATTCTCATCAAATGTCTCCGCTCTTGTACTCTCACTCTCTTGAAATGAACGTTAATATTGCATTTGTTTGCTAACTGCCAAATGACCTGCATATCAACCATAAGAAGGAC
Source organism: Hemiscyllium ocellatum (assembly GCF_020745735.1). Classification (NCBI taxonomy): domain Eukaryota; kingdom Metazoa; phylum Chordata; class Chondrichthyes; order Orectolobiformes; family Hemiscylliidae; genus Hemiscyllium; species Hemiscyllium ocellatum. Next base: position 209,591 of record NW_026867841.1, read on the forward strand.
AAGGATTCCAAACTCCTTTTGTGCTTCAGATTTCATGAAGCGTTTTAGAACATAATTTCTGCCTGTATTCCACCTACTGTTCCCATATTGCGTTCCCATCAGCCATGTGTTTTTCCAGTGTCCTAAACTGTCCAAGTCTTTCTGCAGCCTCCCCACTTCCTCAATATCACCTGTCCATCCAACCATCATTGTATCATCTGCAAACCTAGCAAAACTGCCGTCAGGCCTGATGGTTCACGTAAATGGCACTTCCTGACTACCTCACGACTGTCCACCATTGAAAGGGCACAACACTCAAGATGCTTGACTCCATTTAGGTTTAAGCAGTGGCTTGACTGGAATTACACCTACAAAGTATTCACTCCTTGCACCACTGGCACTGACACCCTGCACACCATTTTATTATGAATTTACCTCATTATGGTGACACAGAACTTGATGGCGCACGATCCCAGTCTATTAATGGCAAACTGTTTCAATGCTGACAGTGTGGTGCTCACACCGACCAATGTCATTGTGTGTTGAAGACGACAGAGGGAGGTGTGAGGAGGGAATGTCGATTATGAATGACTGTGTGACTGTCACTGAGGGCTGACACCGGCCACGAAAGCCCCAGATGTACCTGTGTCTGTTGTCACTGCTGCAGGCATGGTCAGTCTTTCGGTGAGTCAAATCAAAGAACGTGATGGGCCTGGACAGTGTTCCTTGCTGAGCACTCAGATCCTGTTTGTACAAACTTACAGAAATATTCATATAAAGTTCAGACTCACCCCCCTAAGCGAAGTCCAAACCTGATTCAAGAAGGCCATCATCATCCTCGTTAGTGAGAAAGCACATGGAACGTGCCCTTACAGACTACCACCCAGTGGCTCCGACCTCAATAATCATGAAGTGTTTTGAGGGGCTGGTTATGGCCTACACCAAGTCCGGTCTCCCAGCCTGACCTGCTGCACTATAATATTTGCTGACTGATGCACCGGACAGTACACTCTCAATGGCGCATCTGTAGTGGAGCGCATGCTGAATTTCCTGAACCACCTGAGGAAGGAGAGTCATTGTTGATCCTTCCCGGCCGCCGTACCTATGTGAGATGTTCAGAACAGGTTGTCAGTTACCATCAGTCTGAGCCCTGCTCGCATTCCTGGAACATCTAAACAACAAGGATACCTAGACCAGACTCCTGCTCATTGACTAAAGATCCACCATCAAAATCATCATCACTTTCAGATTAATCACAAAACTCCACGACCTTGGTCTCGGTTCGGCTCTCTGCAACCGGATCCTCAGGTTTCTCACCTACAGACCGCAATCATGAAGATCGGTAAAATCAACTCCTCCACAATAACACTCAACACTCAAGCTGCTGAAGGATGTGTTCTCAACATCCGACAATACTCCCTGTACATCCACGGCTGTACCGTCAACACCTTACAGTACTCCCTACACACCCACAGATGTGCCCTCAGCCCTTTGCTGTACTCCCTGTCCACCCACGGCTGTACCTGCAGCCCCTTACTATACTCCCTGTACACACACAGATGAGTCCACAGCCCCCCATTGTCCTTCATGCACACCCAGGTCTGTACCCTTAGCCCCCTACTGTACTCAAGGTACACCCACAGTTGAGTCCTCAGCCCCCCACAGTCCTCCCTGTATAACCACGGCTGTACCCTGAGCCCACTACTGTCCTCCTTGTACATTCACGGCTGTGTCCTCAGCCAACTACTGTACTCCCTGTA